>NC_044032.1:11439249-11546739 GCF_901765095.1 Microcaecilia unicolor | reverse complement strand
CCTCATAGGGATCGTCCCATCCCTTTTATCATTTTTGTCGCCCTTCTCTGCACCTTCTCCAATTCCTTTTATATCTTTTTTGAGGTGAGGCGACCAGAACTGAACAATACTCCAGGTGCGGTCGCACCATGGAGCGATACAATGGCATTATAACATCCTCATGCTTGTTTCCATCCCTTTTCTAATAATAACATTCTTTCGCCTTCTTAGCCGCCGCAGCACATTGAGCTGAAGATTTCAACGTCCTATCCACGATGACTCCCAGATCCCTTTCTCGGTCCGTAACTCCTAACGCGGAACTGTAATTCGGGTTCCTCCTTCCCACATGCATCACTTGTCAATGTTGAACTTCATCTGCCATTTGGACACCCAATCCCCCAGTCTCGCGAGGTCTTCTTGTAATTTTTCACACTCCTCCCGCGATGAGACGACCCTGGATAACTTTGTGTCATCTGCGAATTTAATTACCTCACTAGTTACTCCCATCTCAGGTCATTTATAAATATGTTAAAAAGCAGCGGTCCCAGCAGAGACCCCTGAGGGACCCCACTAACTACTCTTCTCCATCGAGAATACTGGCCATTCAACCCTACTCTCTGCTTCCTATCCTTTAACCAGCTCTTAATCCATAATAATACACTGCCTCCGATCCCATGACTCTCCAGTTTCCTTTGGAGTCTTTCATAGTAACATAGTAAGTAGATACGGCAGAAAAGACCTGCATGATCCATCCAGTCTGCCCAACAAGATAAACTCATATGTGTACCTTACCTTGATTTGTACCTGCCTTTTTCAGGGCACAGACCCTACAAGTCTGGCCAGCAGTATTTCCCGCCTCCCAACCACCGGCTCTGGCACGGACCGTATAAGTCTGCCCTCCACTATCCTCGCCTCCCAACCACCAACCTCTCTTCCCCCACCTGCTCCGCCACCCAATTTCGGCTAAGCTTCTGAGGATCCATTCCTACGCACAGGATTCCTTTATGCACATCCTACGCATGTTTGAATTCCGTTACTGTTTTCATCTCCACCACCTCCCGCGGGAGGGCATTCCAAGCATCCACCCCCTCCCTCTGCGGCACTTTGTCAAACGCCTTCTGAAAATCTAGATATACAATATCCAGCGGCTCCCCTTTGTCCACATGTTTGTTCACACCCTCGAAAAAATACAGTAGATTTGAGAGGCAAGACTTTCCTTCACTAAAACCGTGTTGACTTTGTCTCAGTAGCCCATGCTTTTGTATGTGCTCTGTAATTTTATTCTTAATAATAGCCTCCACCATTTTTCCCGGCACCGACGTCAGACTCACCGGTCTATAATTTCCCGGATCGCCTCTGGAACCCTTTTTAAAAATCGGCATTACATTGGCCACCCTCCAATCTTCCGGTACCACACCTGTTTTTAGGGATAAATTGCATATTACTAACAGTAGCTCCACAAGTTCATTTTTCAGCTCTCTTAATACTCTGGGATGAATACCATCCAGTCCCGGTGATTTACTACTTTTCAGTTTGCAGAACTGCCCCATTACATCCTCCAAGTTTACAGTGAAATCATTTAGTCTTTCTGACTCGTCCGCTTCAAATACCTTTTCCGGCACCGGTGTCCCTCCCAAATCCTCCTCGGTGGGGCTATGGTAATGGTGCTGGGTTTTGGGGGGGTGGGTTTGGGGAATTTGGGCGTCTCAGCACCCAAGGTAAGGGAGCTATGCACCTGGGAGGTAATTTAATGTTTATTTAAATTTGTAACAAGTGCCCCCTAGGGTGCCCGGTTGGTGTCTTGCCATGTGAGGGGGACTAGTGCACTACGAATCCTGGCCCCTCCCACGACCCAAAGCCTTAGATTTGTTCGTTTTTGAGCTGGGCCGCTTCAGTTTCGATTATCGCTGAAAAATGAAAACGCCCAGCTCAAAACCGACCAAATCCAAGGCTTTTGCCTGCCACAAACCGTATTTTCGAAAAAAAAGATAGACATCCATTTTTTCGAAAATACGGTTCGGCCCGCCCCTTCATGGACCCGTTCTCAGAGATGGACGTTTTTATACATGGGCGTTCGCGTTCAATTATGCCCCTCCACGCGTGCTTAGCTGTCAGTAACTCAAGCATGCTGTCACCGACTGCAGAGCTTGGTAGAAGGAAGTTCTGGCCGTCTTTGGAGGAAGTCCTCAGCTGGGGAGGCTTAGGATCCCTACCAGCTATACAGCAAGGGTCAACTGATGTTAGACATGCTAGGGCCCCCTCCCTTATCCCCTCTCCTCCCTGCCTTCCCTCCGATTTCCCAACCTGCCATTACTGTCACACCAACGGACCCTCACCAAATACAGAACAAGGGATCACGTATCAGAAATAAAAATATTTAGACAAAATTGAACTAAGAACCCCAAAAAGTTAAACTTAGCATGCACTTCAACACTGGAGAAATAAAATAGAAATGGATTTCCTTTCTCCTCAACACAATACAAACACATTTGCTATGTAGGATTTCCCAAAGCCAACATATTCCATTTAAAACATTCAAAATACATTGCTTTTTTCTACCTTTGTGGTTCTGGACATTGTATTTTTCCATCATGTTGGTTGCAGTTTCTTTTCTGCTTTCCTGTCTGTCGTCTTCTAATTCTCTTTCGAGTGGCTGCTGTCCATTTGTCTTCTTTTACCTTCACTACACCTGCTTCTGACATATTGACTTCTTATTTTTAGCTCTTTCCTCTCTTTTTCCTTCTTTCTGCCTTGCTGTCAACTCAGATTTCACCCTATCACTGTTCTCCTCCTCTTTAGTTTACAGCTACCTATCAGATTTTCATCTTTTTCTCTCAACCACTAGCTTTTCCATTTCCCCCATCTCACTCCTTCCTCAGCCCTCCATCCCCTTTCATTACCATATTTCTATCCTCTGTAATCACTATCTTTTTATTTATTTCCTTGCCACCCTCTTCCTCTCCCTCCTGGCCTCTCCCATATGGTTCCACCATCTTCCTTCCCTCCACCCTTGTAGCCCAGCATCTGCTCCCTCTTTCTCCCCACCCCACTCTGGTAGTCTTACATCTCCCTGCCCCTTGTCTTTTCCCTCCTGCCCTCTCCCCCATGTTCTAACATTTCTCCCTTTCTCTTCCTCACTCCCACTGTCCGGCATCTCTCCATCACCCTTCTGCTCCTGAATCCAACATCTCCCCCTTTCTTCCCCTCTCCACCTCCTGTGTTTCTCTCTCTCTCATTCACCCCCAGGTCCAATATATCTCCCTCTCTCCCACTTTTCTACCATTTCTCCCTCTCTTGTGCCATGGGTCCAACACTTCTCTTCTCTTCCCCCCTCCCCCCATGCAGCATTTCTCTTCCTCTCCTCCCTTCCACTGCCATGTCCAACTTTCTGCCTCTCCCCCTCCCTTGTGCCCCCTCCAACATCTCTTGCTTCCCCCTACAGCATCTCTTCCTGCCCTCCACCATCATGTCCAATTTTTCATCATCTTCCCTTCCTCACCACCCCTGTCCAACATTTACCATCTCTCCCTCCCCACTTCCCCTATGTCCAACATTTCTCCCTCTCTTGTCCCTCTCCCCTCCCCATGCAAGATTTTTTCCTTTCTTACCCCTATGTCCCACAATTCTCTCTCTGTTGCCCCTCTCCACCTCATGCCCCCCCAAGTAGCATCTATCTTTGAAAGGAGACCTCCCCCCAAACTCTCCCTCTCATTCAATAGGGCACCACCCTTAACAGCCCCGGTACTGGAGGAAGCAGGCTGAGCTCCGATCCTGCATCTGCCTCCCTCTCTCTCATGGCAGCGCTTCCCAGATGCTGCCTACCGCTGCCACGATTCTGCATTACCTCCCTCTGTCTCAGCAGCAGCAGCGATAACGATTCATACAGCTACCTCCCTGCTTCTAACCCGGAAGCGTCTCCTCTGCCGTGCCCGCGTCCTGCCCCAGCAGAAACAGGAAGTTGTGATAATGGGGGCGGGACGCAGCAGAGATGCTTCCGGGTTAGAAGCAGGAGGCAGAATGAATCGCTACCACTTCTGCTGAGACAGAGGGAGGTAGATGCAGGATCGTGGCGGTGGTAGGCAGTGTCTGGGAAGCGCTGCCGTGAGAGAGAGGGAGGCAGATGCAGGATCGGAGCTCAGCCTGCTCCCTCTGCTGCCGTGCTGATGAAGGTGCTCCACTGCTGGGTGGGCCTGGACCCAAACTGGGTGGGCCTAGGCCCACCCAGGCCCACCCGTGGCTACGCCCCTGCTGCCAGTTCTATTTTCCACCATCCCCAGTTCTTCCTCGCTGATCACAGAACAGTTTTTCCTTTCTGTCTATTTTTTCCTGTATTCCTGATTGTTCCTGGTTCCCGTCATCCCCGAGTTGCTTTCTTTCTTCCCTTCTCTTTCAGCCTTTCCTTTCATTCATTTGATCTGACTGAAATACCCACCACAGCAGTTTCTCTCCTGAGTTTTCGTTTTCTCCATTTCTCTCTTAGCTTGTATCCCTTCCCCGTTTAAGTTCAGTCCCTGGCTCTTTCCACAGCCCTTCCCCAGAGTAGTCTCCTGTGGCAGAATACTCTCCATGATTCTCCCTCTCCTCCCAGCAAGACCCTTGTTCTGTCCCCCTCTCCCAGGTACATAAGTACATAGGATCTCACACAGAGTGACAGGGAGAGTCGATGGCATGGATGGGCAGACTGGATAGGCCACATGGGCTTTATCTGCCTACATTTTTCTGTTTCTATGTTAATTCCTCACCTTGCTTTTCTCTTCCCCAATCCCCACAGCACACACACTCCATCCGCTTTTGCCACCTTTCCCCCCCTCCCATGGTACACACATCCCTCATACACTTTTTCTAGCCCTCCATCCCATGAAACACACATTATCCATCTTTCTCCAGCCCACCCCCATGACACTGTCCACCTCTCTCTAGCCCCTGAACCACCACCCATGAAACACACACACCCATCTACTTTTTCCCTACCCCCCCCCCCATAACACAGACTACCCCATCCACCTTGCTCAGCCCTCCCCCCTAACATGGCACACACCACTCCATCCACCTTGCTTCAGTCCCCCCTTGGCATACACAACCCCATACGCCTTCTTACAGAACTCCACCCCATTCCCATGGTGCACAAACACATACCCACACATCTCATCCAGCTTTTCCAGCCCCCTCCTACACGCTATTCACCTTTTTTCAACCTCTCTCCCTTCACAGAATCTTATTTCCAGCCCCCCCCCCCCCCCCCCCCACATGCCCCATCCACCATTTTTTTTCCAGGCCACCTATTCCCTGCCTTTCTCCCTACACACTCACCCTCTAGCACAGCTCCACATCCAACTGCTTCCTGCTCCTCTGCTGTCTGTGGCCTGACTGTTCCTTTGAGCCTCATGGGCCTCCGTACTGCCGCACGACTTCAAGGAACCGCTGAGGACCAAGGCAGCAGAGGACTGGAGGAAACAGCCTGACCCGTGGCTGTGCTGAAGTGGTACGCATGCTGGGAGGGAGGGAGGCAGCCGCAAAGTGAAGCAGACCACAGAATTCTGACAGTCTGCGGAGCTGGGGAATTCGGCAGAAATTGTGCATTGTGCAGTAGCCCAGAATTGCCCTGGACTAAAGTATGCTGAACATTCTCCAAATCTACTTTATACAAGTGTAACCCCTGGGATAATTTTAGAAAAAATTCCAAAATTAGTGATCGACAGGCCTAATTCAAAAAGCAAGAGACTCATATGCCAAACTATCTGATAAATATTGTTGTTTCTAGGCGAGCCCCTAGTGAAGTTATTGAGACCAATGCTATTGATCTAAACTTTAACTAGAATTGTGGGGACAAATCCAAAATGATTGCTATAAGGTCATCATTTTTCCTTGTAGAGAGGGAAGAATGCAGGGCAGCTGGGATTCCCAATTCCTGCATAAATCCCTAGTGCTACTGCTTGAAGCAATAGCATTTTAATTTGTCTGACAGGCACTTGATTCCAGAAAGAGAGAGTAGCCAGGAGTGCTGTATTATAATCAGAGGGAGGAGCTGAGTTTGGAATGAAACACCCCTGGCTATAAACCATATTATAGAACAGTGAGTCTGACGTCGATGCCGGGCAAAATGGTAGAGACTATTATAAAGAAAAAATTACAGAGCACATCCAAGGACATGGATAATGAGACAAAGCCAACATGGATTTAGTGAAGGGAAATCTTGCCTTACCAATCTACTACATTTCTTTGAAGGGGTGAACAAACATAGTAACATAGTAGATGACGGCAGAAAAAGACCTGCACAGTCCATCCAGTCTGCCCAACAAGACAAACTCATATGTGCTAGTTTTTTGTGTATACCTTACCTTGATTTGTACCTGTCTTTTTCAGGGCACAGACCGTATAAGTCTGCCCAGTACTATCCCCCGCCTCCCCACCACCAGCCCCGCCTCCCACCACCGGCTCTGGCGCAGACCGTATAAGTCTACCCAGCACTATCCCCAAACGTGGATAAAGGTGAGCCGGTTGATACTGTGTATCTCGATTTTCAGAAGACGTTTGACAATTACCACATGAAAGACTCCAGAGGAAATTGGAGAGTCATGGGATAGGAGGTAGTGTTCTACTGTTGATTAAAAACTGGTTAAAAGATATAAAACAGAGAGTAGGGTTAAAAGGTCAATATTCGCAATGGAGAAGGGTAGTTAGTGGGGTCCCGGGGGTCTGTGCTGGGACTGCTGCTTTTTAATATATTTATAAATGACCTAGAGATGGGAGTAACTAGTGAGGTAATTAAATTTGCTGATGACACAAAGTTATTCAAAGTCGTTAATCGCGGGAGGATTGTGAAAAATTACAAGAGGACCTTACGAGACTGGGAGACTGGGCATCTAAATGGCAGATGACGTTTAATGTGAACAAGTGCAAAGTGATGCATGTGGGAAAGAGGCGCCCAAATTATAGCTACGTCACATAGTCACAGAACCTGAAACAGATTCACAGCATACAGTCAGGATCGGGAGGCGGGGCTGTGGTTGGGAGGCAGGGATAGTGCTGGACAGACTTGTACGGTCTGTGCCAGAGCCGGTGGTGGGCAGCGGGACTGGTGGTTGGGAGGCGGGGATAGTGCTGGACAGACTTGTACGGTCTGTACCAGAGCTGGTGGTTGGGAGGCAGGGCTGATGGTTGGGAGGTGAGGATAGTGCTGGGCAGACTTATACGGTCTGTGCCCTGAAGAGCACAGGTACAAATCAAAGTAGGGTATACACAAAAAGCAGCAAATATGAGTTATCTTGTTGGGCAGACTGGATGGACCGTGCAGGTCTTTTCTGCCGTCATCTACTATGTTACTACGTCACGCAAGGTTCCACGTTAGGAGTCACAGACCAAGAAAGGGATCTAGGTGTCATCGTTGATGATACGTTGAAACCTTCTTCTCAGTGTGCTGCTGCGGCTAAGATATGATCACTGTTTCCCAGGGGACTCAACATGGCCACCTCTCACACTATGTCCTGCACACCACCAAGCAGCAGATCTAAAATGGTTCTCCCTCTTGTCAGTTCCTGGACCCGTTGCTCCAAGGAGTAGTCGTTTAATACATCTAGCAATCTTCTCTCTCTGGCACTCCCTGATGGGAAAATTAGGTTCTTACCTTGGTAATTTTCTTTCCTTTAGTCATAGCAGATGAAGCCATTACAGATGGGTTGTGTCCATCAACCAGCAGGGGGAGATAGAGAGCACTCAAAAACCATAGTAGCTCTTGGCCAGCTAGCTCCACTGCCTTTTCAGTATTTGAAGCTTCCAACGTAGTATGGCAAACCGCAATGGGAATAACATGAGCTTTCCTCACAGCGAATGATGGCCCCCATAACAAGGGCATGAATTGAAAAGGAGGGAATGAACACATCCTCCTGGAGGGAATAAACTCGTCCTCCTTATTGTATAACTGGAGAGGATACACGCAACCTCCTGGAGGGAATAAACTCATCCTCCAAAACATAAACTGGAGGGTATGGACTCATCCTCCTATAAGTGAACATGAATCCTGAAGACTGTTTCCCAACTTTCTCCCAAGGAAGGAACTTCAGGACACAAGAACAGAACCTGAAACAGATTCACAGCATACAGACAATCAGTGGTGTGCTGGTAAATTTTTAACAACAGGCTCTCTCCCCGGTCCACCTCAGCGCCCCCCCCCCCCCTTCCACCTCTGCACCCCCCCCCCCCAAAATTGCAGAGCTGGCTATAGCGGGGGAGGGGGGCAATGCATTACTCTCTCCAGGAAAAAAAATTAAATGATCCCAGGTTCCAATCTAATTCATGTTTAATGTGGGATAAAAATGCCATAAATAAGTAAATAAATATAAACTTTTAATGTTGAGCACCTGATTCTCAAAGTGAGCATATTCCAAACACTATAATGAAAATAAAATGATTTTTTTTCTACCTTTGTTGTCTGGTGACTGTTTTTCTGATCATGCTGGCCCAGTATCCGATTCTGCTGCTATCTGTCCTCTTACCTCCGTTTCCAGGGCTTCCTTTCCATTTATTTCTTTCCTCCTTTCTTCTTCATTTCTGGTCCTCAGCTTCTGCCTATTTTCTTCATCCATGTGCAGTTTTTCTCCTCTCTTCCTTTTCCCTCATCTCATCTCCTTCCTCACTCTTCTCTCCCCTCCATCCATGTCCAGCATTTCTTCTCTCTCCCCTCCTCTCCCCTGCATGCACCCATGTCCAGCAGTGACCCTCCTCTCCCCTGCCCTGCATGCACCCATACCCAGCGACCCTCTTCTGCCCTACCCTGCATGCACCCAGATGTCTAGCAGTGACCCTCCTCTCCCCTGCATGCACCCATGTGCAGCAGTGACCCTCCTTTCCCCTGCCCTGCATGCACCCATGTCCAGCAGTGACCCTCCTCTCCCCTGCCCTGCATGCACCCATACCCAGCGACCCTCCTCTGCCCTGCCCTGCATGCACCCATGTCCAGCAGTGTACCCTCCTCTCCCCTGCCCTGCATGCACCCATGTCCAGCAGTGACCCTTCTTTCCCCTGTCCTCCATCCACCCATGCCCAGCAGTGACCCTCCTCTCCCCTGCCCTCCATCCATCCATGCCCAGCAGAGACCCTCCTCTCCCCTGCCCTCCATCCACCCATGCCCAGCAGTGTACCCTCCTCTCCCCTGCCCTGCATGCACCCATGTCCAGCAGTGACCCTTCTTTCCCCTGTCCTCCATCCACCCATGTGCAGCAGTGACCCTCCTTTCCCCTGCCCTGCATGCACCCATACCCAGCGACCCTCCTCTGCCTGCCCTGCATGCACCCATGTCCAGCAGTGTAACCCTCCTCTCCCCTGCCCTACATGCACCCATGTCCAGTGACCCCCTCCATCCACCCCATGCCCAGCAGCGACTCTCTTTTCCCCCCTGCCACCTCCTCCCGAGTTGTTTTATGAAATTCTTCTTCTCCTCCCTCCCTCCCGATCCGGTCCCTCACCGCGCGCCCGCTTGTTTTTTAAATTCTTCGTTTCCAGCGCCGAGTCGCCGACTGTCCTGAGTCCTCCCTTGCCGATTCGCGTTTCAAAATGGCCGCCGAGACTTCAGCCGAAGTCTCAGCGGCTATTTTTAAAGCGCAAATCGGCAAGGGAGGACTCAGGACAGTCAGCGACTCGGCGCTGGAAGCGAAGAATTTAAAAAACAAGCGGGCGGTGAGGCGGATCCGGAGGGAGGGAGGAGGGAGGGAGGAGAGCCAGAGCCGGCTCGCTATTTGCAACAACCGGCTCGCAAGCCGGAAGAAAATTTAACAACCGGCTCTTGTGAGCCGGTGCGAGCCGGCTCCAGCACACCACTGCAGACAATCATACAGGGAGGGCTCATGGCTTCATCTGCTATGACTAAAGGAAAGAAAATTACCAAGGTAAGAACCTAATTTTCCCTTCCTTGTCATCAAGCAGATGAAGCCATTACAGATGGGATGTATCCAAGCAATCCCTATATAGGGTGGGAACAGGTCACACCACGCGCTAGCACTTGTGCTCCAAAACACGCATCCCTCCTAGTAGCCACATCCAGCCTGTAATGTCGGGCAAAAGAGAGCTTAGAAGCCCATGTTGCTGCACTGCATTTCTCTTGAAGAGAGAGTGCTCCAGTTTCAGCCCAAGAGGAAGAAATCGCTCTGGTAGAATGCGCCTTAAAGGCTACAGGTGGAGACCGGCCGGCAAGCAGATAAGCTGAAAAGATAGTTTCTTTGAGCCAGCGGGCAATAGTGGCTTTAGACGCTGGAGACCCTCTGTGAGGACCTGATAGCAAAACAAACAGATGATCAGAGGTCCTGAAAGAGTTAGTAACTTGCAGATACTGCAGCGGAGTCCTGCGCACATCCAACAGGTGCAACTGCCCAAAAGATTCTGGAAACTCCTCCTTATCAAAGGAGGGCAAGAAAATAGGCTGGTTTAGGTGAAACGCTGAAACCACCTTAGGCATGAAGGAAGGCACGGTCCGAACTGTGACCCCGGACTCTGAGAATTGCAGAAATGGGTCTCTACAGGACAGCGCCTGGAGCTCTGACACCCGTCTCGCCGAAGTAATGGCCACAAGAAAAACGGCCTTTAGTGTCAAATCTTTCTCCGATGCTCGCCGAAGCGGCTCAAAAGGAGAAGCCTGCAGGGCCTTCAAAACTAGCCCCAGGTTCCAAGCTGGACAGGGTGCTCGCACGGGAGGCCGGAGCCGAAGCACTCCTCTAAGAAACCGTGCCACATCTGGATGAGCAGCTAAAGACACGCCTTCAACTTTACCCCGAAGGGAGGCCAATGCTGCCACTTGCACCCGCAGGGAATTATAGGCCAAGCCTTTTTGTACACCATCCTGCAAAAAGTCCAGAATCGGCGAGACAGGAGCCCGCATGGGTGTGATCGCTTTTGAAGCACACCAAGACTCAAACTGGCGCCAAATCCTGGCATAAACCATGGAAGTGGAACGCTTGCGGGCCTGCAGGAGAGTGGAAATGACTGTGTTTGAATAGCCTTTATCCCTCAAATGCGCCCTCTCAATCGCCATGCCATAAGACGAAAGTGGCAGGCGTCCTCCATGGCTACCGGGCCCTGTGACAACAGGTTCGGTACCAGAGGTAAAGGAAGGGGAGCCTCCACTAGCATCTGTTGGAGGTCCGCATACCAAGGCCTCCTGGGCCAATCCGGGGCGATGAGGACCAGTTCTCCTGGGTGCAGCCAAATCCGCAGGAGCACGCGCCCTATCAAGAGCCACAGAGGGAACACATATAGTAGGCCCGGAGGCCAGGGCTGAGTCAAGGCATCCAACCCTGCCGAGCGAGGATCTCTCCGTCTGCTGAAGAAGCACGGGACTTTGGCATTTGAACTTGTCGCCATAAGATCCATCACGGGCTTGCCCCATTTGGCACATATCTGCAGGAATACTTCATCTGCTAGTTCCCATTCTGCTGGATCGATCTGATGCCTGCTTAGATAATCGGCTTGCACGTTGCTCTGACCTGCAATGTGAGCTGCCGACAGAAACTGAAGATGCAGCTCGGCCCAGTGGCAAATCTGTTCGGCCTGCGCGGCCAATGCTCTGCACTAAGCGCCGCCTTGTCGATTTATATAGGCCACTGCTGTCGTGTTGTCCGACATCACTCTGACAGCCAATCCTTCCAGGGTCACTTGAAAGGTCAGAAGCGCCTGAAATACTGCTTTCAACTCTAGGCGGTTAATGGACCACTCCGACTCCTCGGGTGTCCATAGACCCTGGGCATGCTTCCCCTTGCAATGTGCACCCCAGTCCTTCAGGCTGGCATCTGTCACCACTAGACACCAATCGGGGAGCGCCAGCGGCATTCCTCGCCGCAGCATGCTGTCTGAGAGCCACCACTCCATGCTGAGTCGGGCCGCAGGGAGCCAAGAAAGTCTGCACTGATAATCCTGAGAAACTGGAGACCATCTTTGAAGTAGGGAATACTGTAGAGGTCTCAGGTGCACTCTCGCCCAGGGCACCACTTCCAATGTGGCTGTCATCGATCCCAGCAGCTGGACAATGTCCCAAGCTCGCGGGCGGGGCATCCTCAGGAGCAGACGGACCTGATTCTGAAGCTTGCACCGCCTTAGCTCGGGTAGGTATACATAGCCCGAGTCTGTGTCGAACCTGGCCCCCAAATATTCTAGAGATTGCGAGAGGGTCAGGTGACTTTTGGCCATATTGACGACCCAGCCTAGAGATTGAAGTACTGAGACCACTCTGGCTGGAGCTTGAGAGCTCTCTGTTACAGAGTCTGCTCTGATGAGCCAGTCGTCTAGGTACGGGTGAACCCTGACACCTTCTCGCCTGAGAAAAGCAGCTACTACCACCATTACCTTCGAAAAGGTTTGGGGAGCTGTGGCGAGGCCAAAAGGCAAGGCCCGGAACTGGAAATGTTTTCCCAACACCGCAAACCTCAGAAACTTCTGGTGCGGGGGCCAAATTGGTATGTGCAAGTAAGCTTCTTTCAGGTCTAGAGACGTGAGAAACTGTCCTGGCTGTACCGCAGCAATGACGGAGCGCAGGGTTTCCATGTGGAAATGCAGCACTCTCAGGGACTTGTTTAATTCTTTTAAGTCCAGAATAGGGCGAAAAGATCCACCTTTTCGCGGCACCACAAAGTAGATGGAGTATCGGCCGTAGCCGTGTTCGGCGGGAGGTACCGGGGACACGGCCCCTAACTGAATCAGACCTTGCAAAGTCTCCCCTACCGCCGCCCATTTGGCGGCAGAACCGCATCGGGACTCCACAAACACGTCTCTTACTGGGGCGTTGAATTCTATTCTGTATCCATCTCTGATCAAGTCCAGAACCCACTAATCTGAGGAAATATTGGCTCACTCCTTGGCAAAGAGGGAAAGACATCCTCCGATGACAGGAAGCGAGGAGGGGGCCGGCGCACCATCATTGAGAGGGTCGCCCCTGAACTCCAGGCCTAGAGCCGGTGGCTGCAGAACGCTTGTCCGAGCGAAAGGAGTTCCTCTGCTGAAAACGGGCACGAGAAGTGAACCCAGCAGCACGCCCCGGGCGGTAACTTCTAGTTTCATGGAAGCGAGGTCTATAAGAGAAGTGGACTGCCTGGCCCTTGGAGGAAGGCCTCGGCCTATCTTCGGGCAAGCGCTGGGGTTTAGGATCTCCCAGGCCTTTAACAATTTTCTCCAACTCCTCACCAAATAGGAGAAGGCCTTGAAAGGGCAACTTCACCAACCTTTGCTTAGAGGCCATGTCCGCTGCCCAATGTCGTAGTCAAATAAGACGGCAAGCCGCCACTGCTACTGCCATTTGTTTAGCCAAAACTCTGACAATATCATAAAGGGCATCAGCCAAAAAGGACAAGGCCGACTCCATCCGCGGAGCCACATCCGAGAAGGGCTCCGCTCCATCTCCGGGCTGTTCCACTGCCTGTTGCAACCACGCCAGGCAGGCTCTAACAGCATAACAACTGCATGCAGACGCCCGAACAGTAAGACCTGCAACTTCAAAGGACCGTTTAAGTGCTGCTTCCAACCTACGGTCTTGTATATCCTTCAGGGCAACTCCTCCTTCCACAGGGAGGGTAGTTCTCTTTGTCACCGCAGTGACTAGGGCATCTACTTTAGGCATTGCAAAGCAAGCCAAATGCTCCTCACGCAGAGGGTATAATTGCCCCATAGCCCTGGAAACTTTCAAAGGTCCCTCGGGGTCAGCCCACTGAGCGGAAATAAGCTCTTGGATGGAGTCATGCAAAGGAAAGGCTTGAGTAGGCTTTTTGGTACTAGCCATCCTAGGATTCACAGAGGAGGCCGTGCCACTGTCAGGCTCTTCAATAGAAAGGACCTGTAGGGCATCTGAAATAAGCGCTGGCAGCTCATCATGGTGGAAAATCCTCACCGCAGAGGGATCATCCAGATCCTGTGGTAATTCTGCACCTGACTCTGGCTCCTCAGACCACGAAGGCCTGCCAGAACTCTCCGAATCCTCACAGCCCGACCACGGGGGGGGGGGGGGGGGGGGGGGGGGGGAAAGGAGGTGCACCACAATCTGAAGGGGAATTAGCCCTTCTACGCTTTTCTTTATGCTAACTATCAGGGAAAATAGCCTCAGTGGGCAGTCCCAGGCAAGAATCCACCGGAGGGGGGGGTAATAGAAGGGGCTCCAGGCGACCCTTGAGGGAGGGCTCTTTTCAGCATGTATGCTTTATGCAATAATAACACAAAATCAGGGGAGAAAAAACCTGCCCTGGACACCCAGATCCTGTCCGGGGCTAGCCGCTCCCTAAATAGCCTCAATTCGAGGTCCCCCCCTCGGGCTCAGGGCTCTCCGCCTCTACGGAGGCCGTGCCATGTGGATAATTCAAAATGGCGTCCGCTGCCAGCTCTGAGCGGGAAGAAACATCGCTCGCCCTGCTCGGGCCAGCTCTTACACCTGTACAGCATGATTTACAGAGCCCTGCTGCTGATTTGCGCTTGCCACACCAGGAACAGCGCTTTACATTCTCTGTAGCCATCGCCGAAAACGGCGGGAAAATTCAAAATGGTGGTTTCGCGCCAAAAACGCCCCAATCGCGGGCCCACCTCGGAGGAGTTAGAAAACACTCTTACCTCACCGGACCAAGTATCACAGCTCCGATCAGTGGTGTGCTGGTAAATGTTTAACAACAGGCTCTCTCCCCGGTCCCCCTCTGCGCCCCCCCGTCCCCCCCCAAATTGCAAAGCTGACTATAGCCGGGGAGAGAGCCTGGGGGGGGGTGGCGGCAATGCAGTATCCAGGAAAAAAAAATTAAATGATCCCAGGTTCCAATCTAATTCATGTTTAATGTGGGATAAAATGCCATAAATAAGTAAATAAATATAAACGTTTAATGTTGAGCACCTGATTCTCAAAGTGAACATATTCCAAACACTATAATGAAAATAAAATGATTTTTTTTCTACCTTTATTGTCTGGTGACTGTTTTTCTGATCAAGCTGGCCCAGTATCCAATTCTGCTGCTATCTGTCCTCTTAACTCAGTTTCCAGGGCTTCCTTTCCATTTATTTCTTTCCATTTCTCCTTTCTTCTTCATTTCGGGTCCTCAGCTTCTGCCTATTTTCTTCATCCATGTGCAGTTTTTCTCCTCTCTTCCTTTTCCCTCATCTCATCTCCTTCCTCACTCTTCTCTCCCCTCCATCCATGTCCAGCATTTCTTCTCTATCCCCTCCTCTCCCCTGCCCTCCATCCACCCATGTCCAGCAGTGACCCTAATCTCCCCTGCCCTCCATCCACCCATGCCCAGCAGTGACCCTCCTTTCCCCTGCCCTCCATCCACCCATGCTCAGCAGTGACCCTCCTCTCCCCTGCCCTCCATCCACCCATGCCCAGCAGTGACCCTTCTTTCCCCTGTCCTCCATCCACCCATGCCCAGCAGTGACCCTCCTCTCCCCTGCCCTCCATCCATCCATGCCCAGCAGTGACCCTCCTCTCCCCTGCCCTCCATCCACCCATGCCCAGCAGTGACCCTCCTTTCCCCTGTCCTCCATCCACCCATGCTCAGCAGTGACCCTCCTCTCCCCTGCCCTCCATCCACCCATGCCCAGCAGTGACCCTTCTTTCCCCTGTCCTCCATCCACCCATGCCCAGCAGTGACCCTCCTTCCCCTGTCCTCCATCCACCCATGCTCAGCAGTGACCCTCCTCTCCCCTGCCCTCCATCCACCCATGCTCAGCAGTGACCCTCCTTTCCCCTGTCCTCCATCCACCCATGCCCAGCAGTGACCCTAATCTCCCCTGTCCATCCACCCCTCCCGCGTTGTTCACCGGCGACTTCTCCTCCCTCCTGCCCGATCCGGTCCCTGGCCTCAACTGACTCTTCTAATTCTTCGGCGGGGCAGGCAGTCTTGCCTGCCCGCTACCAGCGCTGACTCTCCCCTGCCGGTTCGCGCTTCAAAATGGCCGCCGAGACTTCAGTAGAAGTCTCGCGAGGCCGCCTCTGGAAGTCTCGGCAGCCATTTTTAAAGCGCAAACCGGCAGGGGAGAGTCAGCGCTGGTAGCGGGCAGGCAAGACTGCCTGCCCCGCCGAAGAATTAGAAGTCGGGTGAGGGACCGGATCGGGCGGGCGGGAGGGAGGAGAGCCGGCTCGCAGTGGGAAACAACCGGCTCGCAAGTTGGTACAAAATGTAACAACCGGCTCTTGCGAGCCGGTGCGAGCCGGCTCCAGCACACCACTGGCTCCTATCCCATAGAAGAATCAAAGGAAAAAACCTCTGTTCCAAATTTTTTTTTTTTTTTTTTTTTTTAACGCTGTGAGGAAAGCAGAGGTAATAAGAACTCCGGAGGCTCAGCTGAGTGGGAAAGGCAGGGAAAGGCGAACCAATATGTCCACATCCATGGAGGTATGGGTAAGGCAGGGAAAGGGCTAACCTATTTGCCTTCAAAGTGAAGCTGCTATAGCCTCCAACACCCCTGCTAACAACTGGCAAAAGCACAGGAGCAACCTCCAGGCAGATTTTTGATGGAGCTTGAAGAAGCTGCAGCCACCCTGCTAGGGAGATAGAGAATACTGAAGAGGCAGTGGAGCTAGCTGGCCGAGAGCTACTATGGTTTTTGAGTGCTCTCTATCTCCCCCTGCTGGTTGATGGACACAACCCATCTGTAATGGCTTCATCTGCTTGATGACAAGGAAGTAACATTTATCCAATCAATATTGGGGTAATTGAAATCACCCATTATTATAGGATCTTCACCTTGAAGATCCTAACTCAACAAACACGCAAATGCAAAGATTTCTTCCAATTATGGGATCTCCACTGGCCAAATACGCAATCAACCCATATTAAAGGACACACACTAGACATCACTACATTCAAATTCTCCTCTGACTTAAATCTTGTACTAAAAGATACAAAGTGGACAGCTATACCATGGCCCGACCACTATAAAGCAAACTTCTCCCTACAATGGCTCAGGAAGCCTATTCCAGGCATAAGGTGCAGCGAGAATGAAACATCAAGAAGATGTTCCATTCAATGTGGAAGCTTAAAAGAGTAAGACCTTACTTCCCAAGGATCATCTTTCGCAACCTGGTACAGTCAATGGTGCTGAGTCACCTAGACTACTGCAATGCACTCTACGCTGGTTGTAAAGAGCAAACTATCAAGAAACTTCAAACAGCCCAGAACACTGCAGCTAGACTCATATTTGGAAAAACAAAATATGAAAGTGCAAAACTAAGAGAAAAGCTATACTGGCTTCCACTTAAAGCACGTATTGCGTTCAAGGTCTGCACTCTAGTACATAAAATCATTCACGGAGATGCCCCGGCCTACATGGTAGACCTGGTTGACTTACCACCCAGGAACGCTAAAAAATCATCCTGCACATTCCTCAATCTTCACTTCCCCAGCTGTAAAGGACTAAATTACAGACTAACACATGCGTCCAGCTTTTCCTACATGAGTACGCAGCTGTGGAATGCACTGCCACTTAACCTAAAAACAATTTACGAACTAATTAACTTTCGTAAATCTCTGAAGACCTCTCTCTTCAACAATGCATACCACAATGATCAATAATTGTAATCGTAACATATCACCACTTTACCTTATATTCTGAATTGTTTTCTTCCAAGATTTGTTTGCTTAATTGTTTAACTCTATTATGTCATCTATGTTCTTTATGTAACACCAATTGTTATCTCTCACTCTGGAATGGCGAATGCCATAGCGGAGCATTGTAAGCCACATTGAGCCTGCAAATAGGTGGGAAAATGTGGGATACAAATGCAACAAATAAATAAATAAATTATAGTGTTGCCCAATTTGCCAGCTTTCCTAATTTATGTAAAACATTTCTTCATTTGTCTGTTCGTTCTGTCCTGGCGGACGGTAGGTACACCTCTGTGTCCAGCTGATGCCCTGAATTTAAATAAATGTAAACCACTTTGGTTGTACCACAGAAAGGCGGTATATCTAGCAGAGAGTTCTTGATATGTCGTCTCCCTCTTCCCCCACCCCACCCCTACACACATTCTCTATCATGTAAAAATAAGGATATCCGAGAGACCCTATGTCCTCTCCCCATCAGCCCCCCAACCCCACTCAGACTCTGTATTTGAGTCCTGGATGAATCACTTCCTCACGGTCTCTATCAAGGCTCCTGTATTCCAACCCTCATGGTCATTACCTTATGCTCAGTCTCCGTGATGAGCTTTTTCTGGTGAAGAATTGTCGATATTGTGCAGCAAATTTCAGTCATGGCTTGTTGCAGTCTTGGCTGATAGAAAACTGTAATTCTGCGCAGGTCTCTGTCATCATAGGAAGCGAGAGTCTGCCTCAGTTCACCATCTGAAGAATTAGATACAAAATGGTAGAGACTATTATAAAGAACCAAATTACAGAGCATATTCAAAAGCATGGATTAATGAGACAAAGCCAACATGGATTTAGTGAAGGGAAATCTTGCCTCACCAATCTGTTACATTTCTTTGAAGGGGTGAACAAACATGTGGATAAAGGGGAGCCGGTTGATATTGTGTATCTGGATTTTCAGAAGGCGTTTGACAAGTACCTCATGAAAGACTCCAGAGGAAATTGGAGAGTCATGGGATAGGAGGTAGAGTTCTATTGTGGATTAAAAACTGGTTAAAAGAAAACAGAGAGTAGGGTTCAATGGTCAGTATTCTCAATGAAGAAGGGTAGATAGTGGGGTTCCCCAGGGGTCTATGCTGGGACCGCTGCTTTTTAACATATTTATAAATGACCTAGAGATGGGAGTAAACTAGTGAGGTAATTAAATTTGCTGATTACAAAAAAGTTATTCAAAGTCGTTAAATCGTGGGAGGATTGTGAAAAACTACAAGAGGACCTTACGAGACTGGGAGACTGGGCGTCTGGCAGATGATGTTTAATGTGAGCAAGTGCAAAGTGATGCATGTGGGAAACAGGAACCTGAATTATAGCTACGTCATGCAAGGTTCCACGTTAGGAGTCACGGACCAAGAAAGGGATCTAGGTGTCATTATTGATGATACGTTGAAACCTTCTGCTCAGTGTGCTGCTGCCGCTAAGAAAGCAAATAGAATGTTAGGTATTATTAGGAAAGGAATGGAAAACAAAAATGAGGGTTATAATGCCTTTGTATCGCTCCATGGTGCAACCGCACCTCGAATATTGTGTTCAATTCTGGTCACCACATCTCAAAAAAGATATAGTGGAATTAGAAAAGGTGCAGAGAAGGGCAATGAAAATGATAAAGGGGATGGGATGATGACATTCCCTATGAGGAAAGGCTAAAGCGGCTAGGGCTCTTCAGCTTGGAGAAAAGGTGGCCAGTATTCAAAGGGTTTAACCTGGCGGGAGTGTCGCTGAATATCTCCTCTGACCACCATGGCACAGTGCACAGCTTTACACAGGTAGTGCCAGGTGGTCTGTGGGTGGAGTTTAGGAAGAGTGGGACAGATCAAGAACAAAAATATATATTTTACATTGCAGTGCATGCTGAGTTTATCTTATTGGGCAAACTGGATGGACCATGCGGGTCTTTATCTGCCATCATCTACTATGATACCATGGGTCTCATTTTCAAAGCACTTAGACTTACAAAGTTCCACAGGTTACCATGGAAGTTTGTATGTCTAAGTGCTTTGAAAATACACCTCTATGTTACTTTTCTGATTATCAGGGCTTAATTATACCTGCAGCTGTCATTGGATCAGAAAACACTGATTGCTACAGACTGAATATTGATCATTACATATTTTCACAATTTGACTAAACCATGGCTCATTGCTAAACGATTTACAGAGTTTAATTGATTGTCGGGATGAACAGTTGACATTTTGGAAACAATTCAGTAACTGGGCACCTCCCTATATTTGCCCAAAGGAGTTTATTGTAGAACAGAACCCAGGTCATTAGAGAATAAAAGCATTACCCGTTTAGGCACCTGCAAGTCAACCAGCCATACTGCCTGAACGCAACAGTGATCTGTAATATACTCCTCAGTGGGTGTCCCACCTATGTCCTGCCATTGCTCCTCCCCAGTGCACATACCCTTCCACGTATGTGCTGTGTAAATTAAGCGGGTATTTGAAGAATAACTGTGAGACACCCAGCTAGCAGTTACGTTGATAAGTGCACATTAGTATTCTTGACATTTACATGTGCAATGGATGTGTAAATACAGATGCTTAGATTATTATTATGAAGCTTGCCATGTGCCCTTGGCCTGGATTGGCTGCTGTCGTGGACAGGATGCTAGGCTCAATGGACCCTTGGTCTTTTCCCAGTGTGGCATTACTTATGTACAGTTACACAGATAAGTGCACACATACCACATAAGCCTTCTAGGTACTTATATGTGTAATGGATGCAGAAATGCTGTTGTCTAGATTACAGAGCGTAAGTAACATTCTACAAATGTCACGGTGCAAGGAAAGTTAAGTATTAATTGTTTCCATGGTTTATTGTTTCATGTTTTATTTTATTTGGCAGATTAACTTTAATGTGCATGCAATTAAGTGTAATTCTAAATGAAATTCAACTAAGTACTCCTGAGCATTCTTCACTTCTGGACTCTTTCCACTCTCTCTATTCTCCAAGTCTTGGAGGTCTGAGCATCTTTCTGAAGCTGGAGATGAACAAACCACTTCCCTCAAGAAACATCTCAATGGGGAGTTTCTGACCACTGCTGCGTTGCCTCATCATGCACACTCTGAAGGGACTCACGATATTCATGCACACTCTGAAGGGACTCATATCTTTAGGAGGGGACGGTTTAAGGCACCCTGGCACTCCATCTGCTCTTTCAGGTGTGTCTAATATTGCAGACTAGTAAATAAGGCCCGTTTATGAGAGAAATGAAACGGGCGCTAGCAAGGTTTTCCTCGGAGTGTGTGGGATAGTGACTGTGTGTGAGAGAGAGTGAATGTGTGAGTGTGACAGAGAGTGAGTGAGTCTTGGGCGCGAGTGTGGGAGAGAGAGTGTGTGTGTGTGAGAGAGAGAGAGAGAGAGAGAGAGAGACTGTGTTTCACACAGATACACTGTGTGAGAGACAGAGACAGTGAGTGTGAGTGTGTGTGATAGAGATACCTTCCTCTCCCTCTGTGGTGTCAGCAGGGCAGTTGGGAAAGCAAAAGTGAAATATGGTCAGCCTGTAAATCCCAGCATGGTAAAAGTGCAAGTTTTCAACCTGGTGACTCTGCAGCTGTTGATGCTTGTGAAGGGGGCTACTTTGGCATTCATCTTTCTCATGCAGCTCTTAGAGGGGGTGGAGTTGCTTCGTTTTTGTGCTGTACTGTGTAGATCAGGTGTTGTAGCGTCAAGCCTCTTTGGATCAGTAAAGCCCTGCTGCCTCGGTTAGCTTCCTCGTGTAGCCACTTCGATATTGCTTTACACAGTATTTTGTGCAGTGGCTGTGCTGTGGCAGCACTCCCAGCAGTTTCCCGTTCCGTTTGTATGCAGCGAGGGGGGAGCGCCGTGAGGGGGGGGACCATGACAGCTGGGTGCCTGGCGGTTGAGATGCAATCCATCGATCGCGTTTCCTGGAGTGCTCCGCCGTCGTCATGACGTTGGGACGCGAGGGCGGACCAGATCCGTCGATCGCGTTGCCTAGTTTCCTGGATTGCTCGGGCCTCATGTCAGTGCTGCGCCGTCGTTGATCGTGTTTCCTGGAGTGCTCCGCCGTCATCGATCGTGTTTCCTGGTTTGTTGGAGTGCTCCGCCCTCGTCGATCGCGTTTCCTGGTTTGTTGGAGTGCTCCGCCCTCGTCGTCATCACGTAGTGACGCGAAGGCGGGGCACACAGTAATGGGCAAAAAGCGGTCTTGACGCGTGAACTTCCGGTTGGAGGCTTCATTTAGAATGTTGGGGTTGCGAATTATGTCCGGAAGGGGCGTGGCTGAGGGCGAGTCTAGGAGTGACAGTGAGTGGTGCATGAGTGAGAGTGAGTGTTGCTGACGGCCTAGCCTTCAGTGTTCCCCTCCCACAGAGTCAGCCTCAGAATGTTGCAGGTGAGAATTATTTATATAGATTTTTTACATCATCTGTAAAAAGACACATTTCTGCTCACTTTTTCTGCCTTTCCCCCTCCATTGTTGTGCTAACTTCAATCCTGACACTTAAGAGTCCAATATTAAGGGTTTAACTGGGAAAGACTCACCGGCCTGGTTAAACCATACTGAGGGTACCGGCCTCCAATATTCAGCTGCACTTAACAGGGAATTGGCATGAAGAAAAAGGGCAGAGTTGGGGAGGAGATCTGAGTTATGTGGGTATAGGTGATATTGGCATAACTAAGTGACAGATAAAACTACACAAACCACTGTTCTAACTTTGGTTACTTAGCTGTGGGGGTGTCAGCCCTGAATATCACCAGCACCACATAAATCCCACCTCCTCCCTTGGCTCCGGCCGTGGATCTTCACTCCACTGCCCGCTTTGACATGGCTGGTTCGATTCAATATTCAGCTGCACTCGCACAACTTATGGGTAGCGGCCTGAATATGTTTCCTGTTCCTCCTCCTCTCCCCCTATCCCCTCAAACAAGGCTACTCCTAGTACCATGACACTAGAAGTCACCTCATCCATTTTGAACCAGGAACCGCCATGGGAAGAAAGGAGTGAGTGGGGATTGCTTCTTCTCTTCCAATACTAGACCTCCAGGGACTCTTAAGGTAGGCATGGTGGGGGGGGGGGGAGGTCTTTTGGAATGGGGGAATGCTCATGGGCGAAGTCTTTGTGAGGAAAGAGGTTGTTGAGAATAGAGCTATAATCAAGGTACAGGAAGGGGTACACTCTTCTTAGGGAGGCAGAAAGGGGATAGTGCTCTTAGAGGTGAAGTTGGCATGATAGATCAGCCAAGGGAGCTTGGAATCGAGGGGAGGGGGATCCGACAGTTCCTCTTATGTAGGTACCGGCTGAATATTGGCATAAGTGAAAGTGACCAGCACATGTCCAGTCACACCCGGATATTCAATGCAGCCCAGAACTGAAAATTTGGGTCTAATTTATCTGGTCGGCACTTACAAAAACACTGACCCCTACTGACTAAATATTGTTTACTACAGTACCCTGTACTTCCTCCACTTCTGAAGGGATTATTTATTTATTTGTGCATGCATTCTATCCAAAAACAAGTTTCAGTTCAAAGTGGCTTATAATTTACATTTTTGTGGAGTTACAATAGTGTTGTGCAATGTTGAGAGGGCATCTACAGTTCTTGTGGTTATTCATAGAGTTTTTGAAGAGAGATTTGAAGTGAAAAAGGTAGTGGTAGCTTTTGTGTTCAGTTGTAGAGTTTTTGTGATATTTATTCATTTAGCTTTTGAAGCGGTAGATTTGAAAGGAAGGCGACAATGTCTTTGTGATTAGCTGTAGAATTTTTTGAAGAGGTAGGTTTTCATTTCTCTTATGAACTGGAGGAGATTTGTGATGCTTCTTATGTTTTTTGGTTTCGAGTTCCACCATTTGGAACTCAGGTAGCTAAATCCTGCTGTGTAGATAGATTTGTAGCAGGGGTGTAGCCACGGGTGGGCCTGGACGGGCCCAGGCCCACCCACTTTCCCTCCAGGCCCACCCAACATCCCTCACATGTCGCACGCTGTAATGAAAATGGTTGTCCTCCCCGCCGGTGCTGCCTCGGCCCCTGCACTCTACCCTGCCTGCATTCTTTTCTTCGATCGTCGCGTCGCCGGCAGCACTGCCATTCACTCAGGCAGCTCCGCTCCCCTCTGCCGCATCCATCTGGCCCTACGTAAACAGGAAGTGCATCAGAAAGCCGGATGGACGCGGCAGAGGGGAGCGGAGCTGCCTGAGTGAATGGCAGTGCTGCCGGCGACGCGACGATTGAAGAAAAGAATGCAGGCAGGGACAGAGGCAGGGTAGCGTGCAGGGGCCGAGGCAGCGCCGGCGGGGAGGACAACCATTTTCGTTGCAGGCGCGGTGGGACGCAGGGGTGGAGAGAGAGGCAGGGAAGCGCATGACAGCTGCCTTACAGCAGTTCCTCAAGGCCACCACACTACAGCAGTGGCCAGGAGGAGAAACTAGTGGTTGGGCATCAGTGTCCTTGCCCTGGGCCTGCCCCGTGAGAGGGGGTGGGGTGGAGAGAGCGAGTGAGTGAGTGAAATGGTGGGGTGGAGAAATAATTGTTTGACATGGGGGAGGGAGAGATGCAGGAGGAAAAGAGAGGGAGAATTGTTTGATATGGCTATGGTGGGGAGAGGAAGGGAAAGGCTGCAGAGGAGTGACAAAGGACGATAGAGGAAAAAAGTGTTGGACATGACAGTGGAGGGAAGGGAGTGAGAGATGAGAGAGGGAAATATTGAACATGGCTGGAGGGGAGAGAAAAATATGTTAGACCAGGGGCTCAAGGCAGGGAGAGAGAGAGAGAAAGAAAGAAAGAAAGAAAAAGAAAGAAAGAAAGAAAGAGATAGTGGACAATATGGGAGAGATGTTGGACATAGAGGTGGAGCAAAGGGAAGGAGAGATGCTGCACAAGAGAGGGGGAAGAGGGAGATATTGGATCCAGGGGCAGAAGGGAGATATGCTGGACAATGGGTAAGAGAGAGAAATGCAGGACAATGGAGGGAGGGGGTAAAAGGGAGATGTCAGGCTATGAGAGTGAAGAGAGAATAAAGAGAGAGGGGAGATGGTAATGAAATGAATGAGAGGATAGTGATTACAGGTGGTAGAAATATGGTAATGGTGCGTAGATTGAAGATGGAAGGGAATGGAAGGCTGGGAAGGAATGAGTTTGGATATGGGTGAGCTAGTGGGTGAAAGGAGATGAAAATTTGATAGATATCTGAAAAGTAAAAAGGAGGAAAAAGTTTAGAAAGAGGGTTAAATTTGAGTGGACAGAGGCAGAAAAGAACAAAAAACAGAAAGGAAAGAGCTAAAATGGAAAGATCAATATTTCAGAAGCAGTTGTAGTGAGGAAATGGAACGAGAGGAGAGAAAAGACAAATGGACAACAGTTGCTTGAAGAATTAGCAGAAGACAACGGGAAAGTGGGAAGGAGAAACTGAAACCAACATGATAGAAAAATAAAATGTCCAGACAACAAAAGGTAGAAAAATAATTTTATTTTGAATGTTTTAAATGGAATATGTTCAGTTTTATTGTGTTCAGTAGAAAAGGAAATGCATTTTTGTTTTTGTTTCTCCAGTGTTGCACTAAATGTTGAGGTTCTCAGTTCAATTTTTGTCTACATATTTTTATTTCTAATTTGTAATCCCTTGTTCTGTATTTGGTGATGGTCTGTCAGTGTGAGATTGTAAGGGCAGATGGGGAGATTAAAGAGGAGAGGGCTTCTTTATTTTCTGCCCTGGGCCCCAGCATGGTTAACAGCAGCCCTGACCCTTGCTGTAGCTGGTGGGGATCCCCAAGCCCTGCTAGCTGAGGACCTCCACTGAAGGTGGCCAGAAATCCCTTCTGCTGAGCTTGGCAGATGGGGGCAGCATCCTTGAGCCACTGACAACTAAGCATGCATGGGGTGCCGCTATCGTTGGCTCAAGGAGTTGTTGCTTCCGACCAAGCTTGGTAAAAGTAAATTCTGGTCATCTTTGGTGGAAGTTTTCAGGTGACAGAGCTTGGGGATCTTCATCAGCTAAAGTATTTATCTTTTGAGTTGGGAAATGCTGGGGGAGGGGGTTAGAGAGAAAATTTTGTGCCCGCCCACTTTGGGTTCAGGCCCACCCAAAATTGGCTGTCTGGCTACGCCACTGATTTGTAGATGGTGTTTTTGCAGTTGGGTAGATGTAGGAGTAGGTAGTTTCTGTTTTCTAAGATGGCATTTCTTGAGGATAGTTCAGTCATGTTAATTATATATTTGGGTGCCATTCCAAACAGTACCTTCAAAATTAGGGTGCTTGCTTTGAAAAATATTCTTGCCTTGACTGGTAGCCAATGTGGTGTTTCAAGCAGTGGGGCTGGTCTTTCATATTTCAATTTCCTGAAAATCAGTCTTGCTGCCATGTTTTGGACTGTTTGCAATGACTGTAGTGTGTTTTCCTTGCACCTTACACATGCTGCATTGCAGTAGTCTAGTTGCGATAGTATCATTGATTGGACCAGTATTCGGAAAGATTGTCTAGGGAAATAGTCTCTTAGTCTTCTCAGTTTCCATAGTGTTCTTAAACATTTTGATGTTACTGCTGATATTTGATTGTACAGTGTTAGGTATTTGTCGAGAATGATTCCTAGTATTTTATGTTGTGTTTTGATGTGGTGTGTTTGTTGATTGATTGTGAATTTTTGGTACAATGTGGGGTTGTGTGGGCTGGATAGTAGTAGGAATTTGATTTTGTCTCTGTTCAGTTTGAGTTTGAAAGCTGTTGCCCATTCTTGCATGAGGTCCAATCCTTTTTTTTATTTTTGTCCTGCATATTTGTGATATTGTTTTGGAAAGGTATGAAGATGGTGACATTGTCTGCATATGTAAATGGGTTGAAACCCATTAATTCCAGTTTTTTTCCGAGTGGCGCTATCATTACATTGGACAGTACTGGTGATATTGGTGATCCCTGTGGTACCCCGCACTCAGATCCATGAGGCTGATGTTTGGTTGAACATCTTTACAATGTAGGATCTGGTCTTTAGGAAGCCATTGAACCATGTTGCCACTGCACCGCTGATTCCTATGTTGTCAAGCAGTGTCATTAGTGTGCTGTGGTCTACTAGGTCAAGCGCACGTGACATGTTGAATTATAGTAATAATACATACCTATCTGCATTTTTAAAGGCCCATGGTGCTGTTTTTTTGTTTGGACCTATTTGTATTGGGACATACTTGTCGTGTTTAATGTTGGTGTTTTTAACAGTTTGTAGTTGTCTGTGTGGTCTGCCTGTTTTGCTGTTGTGGTTTTGTTGGGTGGTGTTCATGTTTGGTTTCATGTTGCTGGTTGTTTGTTTGGCCACTGCATTGTTGTTTAGGTGGCGATTGGGCTCTTCTAGTTGTTGGAGTGGGCATCTTCTTCCTGTGATTCATACTGGTAGTTTGTTCCGTTTGGTTGGAGTTGTTGCTGGTATCCACATTGATATTGTATAGTAGAAGATCCATGCCCTTAGGTTGGTTATTTTTGGGGATCACTTCTGGCTTGGGAGTGTTTGCATGTGAATATGTGTGTGTTTGGGCTCTGATGTGCTTGTGTGTTATGTGAGGCTGTTTTTTTTTTGTTTGTTTTTTTTTGGGGGGGGGGGTTAACCTTGGCTGGGGATTTGCCTGCATCAGTGAGAATGATCATATAGAAGAGAGGTAGCGAAAAATGTCCTTCAGTAACAGTCACGTCTAAAAAGATAAATGAGCAATGGAAGGTGGAAGTTCTTGCTCAGAGAGTGGAGGACGCTGTTAAATGATAGTCACAAGAGTTTTGCACCAACATAAAGATTTTCTGATACTGAGAAAACTAGTTATGAGTGGACCAAGAAAACATGAATAACAATATTAGAATTCATGAACTGCCTTTGGCCAAATGGGTGATGCAGAGCTTGGCAGTAAAGGGGTTAACTCCTCTTGGGCCAGATGTCTATATGGTGGTTCAGTTTGGGTTTTTGGAAAATGCTTCCTTTGTAACATTAATATGCCACTGGCCCAGCTGAAGGCAGAACAATTCCTAGCTAAGGAGTGGGTCTGATATGAAAGAGTAATAGCAGCAGATACTTCAGTATACCTGAGCTATGGGTGTCCTGCAGAGGGGGCCCAGGCGGGAGACGCCCCTTGTCTTTGGCACCTGACTCCATTTCACAGGTCCTAACTTCCAGCTTCCCAACCTGAAACACAATACACAAAACATAGTTTCAGAGCAGAGGTTATGCCCTTCGATTTCTCTCCCACACTCACCCATTCTCTATCAGCCGCACTCTCGAAACTGCTCTCCTGTTTAGGTCTAAATTACAAACTACACCTATACGCAGATGACTTAGAATTTGTTTTCCAGTAGAGAATTCCTTTGTATCAGCCACTAAGCATTTGTTTTCTTCCATCACTCTGATAAAACAATGGATGGCACTAATCATTTTCAACTGAATGTTAAGAGATGTCAAGCATTATTTTTCACATGATTGAAAAATGGTTTCTTGTCCTGAGAACATTTGTTTAGATTGATGTCAAATTCAAATTTTGAAGGAAGTGCAATAATTAGGAGTAAGCCTTGATTCATCTTTACCATTGCAACCATCCATTAGAAATTAAGAAGATCTTTTTAAAATTAAGATTAGTGAGAAGATTGCAAGATTATCTACATTCAGAAAACTTTAGGATGGAAGTTCAAGGTATGAACATTCCACTTTTTGACTATGGTTATGCCTTACATTTAGTCTTACATGGTAACATAGTAGATGACAGCAGATAAAGATCTGTACGGTCCATCCAGTCTACCTAAAAAGAAAGACTCATATTGTTACCGGCTTATGCACTTCAGGTCATGCAGAATGCTACAGTGAGATTAATATCCAAATGTCCTAAACTTTCAGGTCTATTAAAATGTAATATACTGCCCTTCAGAACAGTTTACAATGATTAATAATCTCAACAAATCACAGACTGAAAAGAACTGGATCATGCGCAACCCAAAAAGACAACATCTGGAGTCAATATAATATTTTAGGTAGGAGTATCATTTTCACTAGGGCAAATCGGCCCAGGAAATTTACTGGGAGATCATTCCACCATGCACATAATCGACACATCATTTCAAGTTTCTCAATAATGTTTTTTCCTATACATCCATTCATAGTCTGCACTTAAATATACCCCCAGATATTTAATCCCTGTTTTTGCCCATCCCAATGGAAAAATCCACCAAGGAAGTACTACTACAAGGAAAAATAACGGGTAGGGCCTCCGACTTCCCAAAATTAATGTGAAGTCCCGCAAATTCACCAAACTCCTGTATGAGCCCCATCACCACTGGCACTACTACTACTACTATTTAGCATTTCTATAGCGCTACAAGGCGTACGCAGCGCTGCACAAACATAGAAGAAAGACAGTCCCTGCTCAAAGAGCTTACAATCTAATAGACAAAAAAAAAAAAGTAAGCAAATCAAATCAATTAATGTGAACGGGAAGGAGGAGAGGAAGGTAGGTGGAGGCGAGTGGTTACGAGTCAAAAGCAATGTTAAAGAGGTGGGCTTGTTAAGAAGTACATCATATCATCAGCAAACAAATTCACTCAATACTCGCGTTCCCCCACCTGAATACCCTCTAACCCCTCCTCCTGTCGAATTTGGGCAGCCAACGGCTCCAGGGACAACACAAACAACAGTGGGGAGAGAGGGCACTCCTGTCTAGTACCCTGGCCCAAAGCAATGGGGTCTGTAAGGGCGTCATTGATGATGAGTTGGGCCGAGGGATTGCTATAGAGCACCTGCACCCAGTCCAGAAAAGCTCCCGATATACCAAAGCACTGAAGGACCCAGAACAAATACTGCCACAATACTTTGGCAAAGGTCTTTTCATCATCTAGACTGGCCAGGATGGCATCCCCAGGTCGCTTCGCCCCTTCACGTAGCACTCAACAAACTTTCAAAATATTAGCTGATGCAAATCTACCAGATACAAATCCTACTTGATCCAGATGTACAAGAATGGGGAGGAACGCTCCTAACCTATCTGCCAAGACCCTCGCCAGAATCTTAAGATCTTGATTTACTAAATAAGTGGGGCAGTATGACCCCACCAATTCAGGATCCTTTCCAGGCTTTGGTAGTACTGTGATATAAATATGATTTAAAGTAAGGCCCATTCTCTGGGATTCTTGGATTTCCTCGTACATGCTAATAAACGGAGGTATAAGAATAGCCTGAAGAATTTTGTAGAATTTGGACCCCAACCCATCTGTACCCGGTGCCTTGGCTAGTTTTAACCTCTTGATGACCCTCTGCACGTCTTTACCAGTTAATGGCACATTGAGTACCACACCTGCTCTCTAGTGAGTCTGGGCAACTGCAGCCGATCAAAAAAGGCCTCACATAAGGGTCCCGAGAAGGAGCCGGTGTCAGAGAGAGAGGTGTAGAAACTGGCAAACTCATTATGTATCGCAGATTGTATGCTATGGAGTCTCCCTATGGAATCCCTTATCCTGGTAATGTAACTTTTGTCAGTTACATTCCAGTTTTGTTGCCCCACCTATGTAATTTATATTTGTATAATCTGATGTTATTCAGTGCCCGCTCGTTTAAAAGACTCTGTAGCTCCTTTCTCTTTTCTAGCTATAAAAGACAGTTAGTTTTCACCGGTCGTACTAAAAAGGCATGGCGAGCAACTCCAAGCCGAGCCTGTTGGATTATTATGGTAAATACTTATCAGAGTATTTTTCAGATTTACACACACACACAGCTTCAGCGTTAGCAAAAATAAGTATAAGTTCCCTTTTTTTTGGTAACAGCAATTAATATTAACTTCTTATCTTCATCTCTCTCTCTTACACATCCCAGAATAACCACAGCTCAGTCTCTTTTAAAGATGAAGTAAAAACATCTCTTTACTCACAGTTTGTGGTTAGAAAGAGAAAATACATCTTGCAGGCTTAGAAAAACATATAACAGTATATTTAGTTTATGAAAACGGTAACGGAATTCAAACGTGTGGGATAAACATAAAGGAATCCTGTTCAGAAGGAATGGATCCTCAGGAGCTTAACCGAGATTGGATGGCAGAGCCGGTGTTGGGAGGCGGGGATAGAGTGGGGCAGACTTATACGGTCTGTGCCAGAGCCAGTGGTGGGAGGCAGGGATAGTGCTGGGCAGACTTATACGGTCTGTGCCAGAGCCGGTGGTTGGGAGGTGGGGCTGATGGTTGGGAGGCGAGGATAGTGTTGGGCAGACTTATACAGTCTGTGCCCTGAAGAGCACAGGTACAAATCAAAGTAGGGTATACACAAAAAGTAGTACACATGAGTTGTCTTGTTGGGCAGACTGGATGGACCATGCAGGTCTTTTTCTGCCGTCATCTACTATGTTACTATGTAAAAGGAAATCTAAAAACTAAAGGAAATAGAAAGTTGAAGGATCAGGATATCCACCACAGGACATGTGAAAGCATCCCAACGTTAAAAAGCTTTTAAATTTTCCAAATCGAGTGTTCCAGAGAGAAAGGCCAATTACAGTAAAATTCCCGCTCCTGATGGAACCAAAGCCGACAAGATGGGAATACCAACTGATTGAATAAGTACACTGGCTCCCGATTACCTGGCAGATTCCATTTAAAGTTCCCTTGTTAATTTACAAAGCCCCATCTCTCATAGCATCAGCTTTGAAAATATATCACCCTGATCGATCATTGTGATCTTCTGAAAAGAACATCTTGGAGATGGCATCATTTCATGTAGAAAACTTACATTTGCTCGATGTAGTACCTTTCAAGTAGCAGGTCCTCAGCTCTGGAAGGGATTGTTTCATGAATTATGGAAAATAAAATAAACCTTATCTTTCCAGGAACAATTAAAGATACATCTATTTAAAAAGGTATTCTCCTACACACAAAGTACAATAAGAATTCGTTCATGTGCAATATGTCGGCATCTTCAGGCTTATGAGATTTAAATCTGTTGTCTCATTGTATTCTTTTGTTTTACACTTGTATGTTATCTAAGCATTATGTATGTTTCCATAGTGTGATCTACCTAGAATTTTTAGATGCTGTGGAATATAAATTTTATAATTTAAATACATTTATTCAACATGCTATACTACAGTTCGCAATAAAATGGCACAAAGTAAAACAGTGGTTAACACACACAAAGTCAAATATAATAAGGGGAAAGGGAAATGGGACTTGATATACTGCCTTTCTGTGGTATTTTGCAACTACATTCAAAGCGGTTTACATATATTCAGGTACTTATTTTGTACCTGGGGCAATGGAGGGTTAAGTGACTTGTCCAGAGTCACAAGGAGCTGCAGTGGGAATCGAACCCAGTTCCCCAGGATCAAAGTCCACTGCACTAACCACTAGGCTACTCCTCCACTCATTCCACCAATAAGAGCCAACCTCATCAGTGATGTCACAATGGCTTGATTGCCCGATACACTTCTGATATTGTGATGTCTTAAGGGAAAGGGAAATGGGACTTGATATACCGCCTTTCTGAGGTTTTTGCAACTACATTCAAAGTGGTTTACATATATTCAGGTACTTATTTTGTACCGGGGCAATGGAGGGTTAAGTGACTAGCCCAGAGTCACAAGGAGCTGCAGTGGGAATCGAATTCAGTTCCCCAGGATCAAAGTCCACTGCACTAACCACTAGGCTACTCCTCCACTCATTCCACCAATAAGAGCCAACCTCATCAGTGATGTCACAATGGCTTGATTGCCCGATACTTGGCTCACTTCTGATATTGTGATGTCATAAGGGAAAGGGGGAAAGGGAAATGGGACTTGATATACTGCCTTTCTGTGGTTTTTCCAACTACATTCAAAGGGGTTTACATAGTAAAGTCCACTGCACTAACCACTAAGCTACTCCTCCAATAATACAGAAAAGGACAGATAAAAGAAAACAAAGGGCACACAAAAGACAGTACAGACATCCCTGGCCAGTGGCCAGTCCCAGTAAGCCACAGCCTGAAGAAATACTTGTACAAAGAATGATATCTTCAGTCTCATGATAGATTTAGCTAAAGAACGCTCATCCCTGAGATAAGATGGAAGGGCACTCCAGAGACAAGAATCATGGCAGGGAAAGGAACCGTGACCAAATTATTCTGCTGAGACTGCAAAGCCCTAATAGGAAGATAGTGAGTAAGAAGTGAATTGGGACCTGTAGAATACAGGCAGAAACTGATCATGCAACCCCCGTTACTTAAAAGGCTGCACTGGCTCCCAGTGAGGGCCAGAATCCATTTTATTGTTTTGTTTTTTTTAATTATTATTTATTCATTTATAAACAATTATCAAGACAACTCTTGAAAATAGAAATACAGGCAATAATTGAATACAGGGGAAAAAAAGATATATGAAAATAATTCCCTCCTTAAGACCACAAAAAGGAGATAGGGGAAGGAGACAAATCAAAATATAGGTAATTAAACAGAAGATAATAATTATTTTAGCATAAGGCTTAACAGGTAACTTCCTGAAGGTCAGATACTAATACGCAGGACTAGTTGTTATACTCACTACTTCAAGTCCAAACAGAAGCATAACTGTTCTGGAACAAAAAACACATATTTGGATTGAACATATCTGATCCTACACTTGCAGGGGAAAGCCAATAAGAAAGTACCCCCCCCCCCCCCCCCAGCACAGATCCTTGACAACTTGTTTCATTGAGAGAAAAGCTTTCTTCCTCTCTTGGGTACACACAGGAAACCCAATACGTTAGCATTTGACATTTAAAAAGGAGACTATGATAAAATGAGAAGAATGGTGAAAACAAACTTAGAGAAGCAGCTGCAAAGGTCAAAAGTTTACATCAGGCTTGGATGCTGTTCAACAAAATACCATCCTGGAAGCCCAGGCCAAATATAGTCTGTGTATTAAAAAAGGAGGGAGGAAGACCAAATGACAGCCGGAGTGCTTAAAAAGTGAGGTGAAGGAAGCTATTAGAGCGAAAAGAAAATCCTTCAGAAAATGGAAGAAGAATCCAACTTAAAATAATAAGAAACAGCATAAGGAATGTCAAGTCAAATGCAAGGAGCTGATAAGGAAGGCAAAGAGGGACGTTGAAAAACTGATTGCGTTGGAGACAAAAACATATAGTACAATTTTTTTACGTATATTAAAAGTAAGAAGCCAGCAAAAGAATTGGTTGGACTGCTAGATGACCGAGGGGTAACAGGGGCTCTCAGGGGAGACAAAGCCATAGTGGAGAGATTAAATGAATTCCTTGCTTCGGTCTCAACTGAGGAAGACTTTTGGGTGAAATACCGGTGCCAGAAATGGTATTCAAAGCTGATGAGTCAGAGAAACAATGAAATTGCTATAAACCTGGAGGATGTAATGGCCATATTTTGACAAACTGAAGAGTAGTAAATCACCTGAACTGGATGGTATTCATCCCAGAGTACTGATAGAATTGAAAAATGAACTTGTAGAACTATTGTTAGCAATATGTAATTTATCTTTAAAATCAAACATGGTAACACTGATTTTTTTTAAAAGGTTTCAGAGGTGAGTTGGGCAAGGAAAAAAGCTAAACTTAAGATGCACTTTTTGTTGGGGGCCTGGCAGCAAGGAGGATTTGGTCTCCCTAATTTACAATATTACAACCTTGCTAGCCTGTTAAGGGTGGTGAGAGACGGTATTCTCCTCGCACATACATTCTCCTTTAGAGCTAGAAAAAGCTTATTTTAGTCCTTATAACTTGATTGCTTTGATGCGTGCAGATAACATTCTCCTGCCAAAGAAGTTGAAACATAGCGTACTTTTGTCGCCTTTACGAGCGGCGTGGAGCAGTTTGGCAAGGAAACTGGGGGGGGGGGGGGGGGGGTAACCCGAGCATATCAGAATTGTTGTCTATACGGGGAAACCTGATGTTCCCACCAGGACTGGAAAATCCAGCCTTCCTAAAGTGGGAGGAAAAAGGCTTCATATGTTTGAAAACGATTTTAGATGGAGGAGGGAAATTAAAAACTCTTGAACAGCTTACATTGGGGGGAGACTGGAGGTATACCTTTAGCTGTGGTCAGATTAGGCATTATGTTCAGTCCCTGGATGGGGAAGCGCTTAAATTTAAATTAGGTGAGGAAATTCAGGAATTTTTTGATCACATCTCAGATGAAGCCCCATCAATCTCGCAACTTCAGAAACAACTGTGGACCTTGACTCCGCGGATGGGGTTTCCTCAGCTCCGGCGGCGGTGGGAGGCAGACACGGGGGCAGACCTATCTAACTGGGATATTGAGGCCTATATTAAAAGTATTCCCCGATTCATAAGTGGAGCCGCTTATAGGGAATGTGCATTCCGAGTCTTACATAGAGCCTATATTACACAAGCTCAATTATCTCGAACTGGAGGGACTCTTACACCAAAATGCTTGAAATGCAATCTTAGGGATAATACTTTTTACCATGCATTTTGGGAGTGTACAACGATTAGGAACTACTGGCGGAGGATAGTAAACTACTTGAACTCATTAATATCATGCAGAATAGCAGGTACGCCTCTGCAATGATATTGGACTGTCCAGGAGCATTTCGGGGCTTAACTGCAGATGAGATACTTCTCTGTCGTAAACTATGTCTGGTGGCGAAAAAATGCATATTACAATCTTGGATTTCAGATAAACCTCCTGAATATTGGCATTGGCGCAACCAGACACACCTACTGATGACATGGGAAGCAAAAGAGGCAAAAAGTTCATGCCGCCGCAAGGCGCGTTTTCTAACACTTTGGGGGTTGGTGTTGGACACATTAACACATAGAGGACGGAGCCTTATACTTAACACGTTATGACAAGATAGCAGTCAAAGATATGCATTTCGGCCTTTATTCACACACATACCAATCCGATAGGGGATAGAAGAGAGAGGGTAAGGGGGAGAGATCAAGGGAAGGGGGGAAAGGTTACTCAGAGGAGGTGTTTCCTAAGTTGCTGTATAAAAACGTTTCTTCGAGTGTTGGTTTAATTGGAAGGTACAAACATAAAAAAGAGTTATATACTATGTTTAATATAGTTGAATTTGTCTGTTACAGTTATTAACAACATAAGTTGGGGGTTGCCTGCAAAGGATGGGAGACTTCCGGACAGGCAGTTATGTTACAACGATACAGACTGATAACAAATTGATTGTTAAAATATGAGTAGGACTAGCTATAAATTGCAATTGTTGTACTATATAGAAGTCCAGGGACCATATAAGTTACAGAGGGGGATAATAACTAAGTGATTGGTGGTTTTAGGGAATACCACGTATTGCAAGCAAGAGCCTGTAACTGATTAAATGTTTCTGAGTTAGTTCTGATTATGAGAATTCTCTGTACAGTCATTCATAAACCATGCTGCATATGACATAGGAACATCTCTAATATTAAAGAGAGGAGTTGGGGATATAAAATGAAAAAGTTGATGGCAATTTGTTGTAAGCTCACAATTCATCTTTCGAGGACCATCTCTATTGTTATAGTTGTGTGTACATGGATAATGGACTGTACTTTGTTGAAATGTCATCAATAAAACATTAAAACCTAAAAGGTTCCAGAGGTGATCTGAAAAATTATAGACTGGTGAGCCTGACATCAGTGCTGGGCACAACGGTAGAGACTATTATAAAGAACAAAATTATAGAGCATATTCAGAAGGATGGATTAATGAGAAAAGCTAACATGGATTTAGTGAAGGGAAATCTTGCCTCGCCAATCTATTACATTTCTTTGAAGGGGTGAACAAACATGTGGATAAAGGTGAGCTGGTCGATATCTGGATTTTCAAAAGACATTTGACAAAGTACCTCTTGAAAGACTACAGAGGAAATTGGAGAGTCATGGGATAGAGGGTAGTGCTCTATTATGTAGCACTATAGAAATGATAATTAGTAGTTATAGTAGTAGGTTACAAGATATAAAACAAAGAGTAGGGTTAAATGGTCAGTATTCTCAATGGAGGAGGGTAGATAGTGGGGTGGAGGAGTAGCCTAGTGGTTAATGCAGTGGACTCTGATCCTTGGGAACTGAGTTCGATTCACACTGGAGCTCCTTGTGACTCTGGGCAAGTCACTTAACCCTCCATTGCCCCTGGTACAAAATAAGTACCTGAATATATGTAAATCGTTTTGAATGTAGTTGCAAAGACCTCATAAAGGCAGTATATCAAGTCCTATTTCCCTTTCCCCCTTTCCCTTATGACATCACAATATCAGAAGTGAGCCAAGTATCGGGCAACGAAGCCACTGTGACATCACTGATGAGGTTGGCTCTTATTGGTGGAATGAGTGGAGGCGTAGCCTAGTGGTTAGTGTAGTGGACCTTGATCCTGGGGAACTGAGTTCAATTCCCATTGCAGCTCCTTGTGACTCTGGGCAAGTCACCTAACACTCCATTGCCCCTGGTACAAAATAAGTACCTGTATATAATATGTAAACCGCTTTGAAAGTAGTTGCAAGAAACCACAGATAGGCAGTATATCAAGTCCCATTCCCTTTCCCCTGTACTGGGACCACTGCTTTTTAACATATTTATCAATAGAAATCAAACAAAATAAAACATGGAAAAGAAAATAAGATGATACCTTTTTTATTGGAGATAACTTAATACATTTTTTGATTAGCTTTCGAAGGTTGCCCTTCTTCGTCAGATCAGAAATAAGCAAATGTGGTAGTAGATGGTATATATTGTCAGCAAGCACCCCTCCGTGCTGTCCGCTCTTGTTTCGACACCTCTCCGTGCTGTCCGCTCTCCGCTCAACACCTCTCCGTGTGGTCTGCGCACAACTTAGCACCTCTCCGAGCTGTCCTTCTTCGCCCACACAATTGGGGCTAATCCATCTCCTAAGCGGAACTGTTCCTGCTCACTTGCAAAAAAGTAATTCACAGTACTATTTATTCTGCAGAGAACTTTATTCCAGAGCACAACCAGCGGGAAAATAGTATGTCCTCTGTATTACAGCTGCTGGTCTCTGTGCACTTTGCTTCCCTTCTTCCCCCCACCCAACAATCCCCAACAGTTCAGTCTTGGAACTCCAAAACAACTTGAAATAAACCTTTGAATCAGTCAATTCCTCTACTCACTTTCTCCTACTGCCTAGGAGATAGAGGCATTTTCTCCACCCTCGCTTGTCCGACACCAACACTCTGACAACCTCCCACAAAAATGTCCAGACTGACCTTCTTCAGGTAATTACCCTTTGTCCTGAGCAGAAGAACTCCATTTGCTCTTGTTCAGCCTCCTTCATGACATTTTCACTGTTCTTCTCTAGCTCAATCTCCTCCCACTCCATGGAGTCTTCCCCACCCTCTCTCCCAGGTGCTGCTCCTCCACTTGATTATCCTCCATCTCCCAATCACCTCCTGACTTTTCTGCCTGCTGGGAGATGGAGTGCTGTCTCTCATGTTCCCTCCTCCCTTGCAAGTGCTGCTGGGTTCTGTAGTTTTCTTCCTTTCTTGCAAGTCTCCTACCCCCTTTTCCCGGCAGAGAGTGCTCTTCCTTTCTAGGCTTACTGCCCCTGTCAGCTCTTCTCTGCTTTCCCTCTACCTCCTCCTTACAATATAAGTGAAACATTCAAACATTACTTTAGCAGTCTGCAGGGTGGGAGGGAGGTATGTCTGGAGACATCAAAGCATTTCATTGATATTCTAACAGGATAACACAGCTACCACACCTCTTAACATATTTATAAATGATCTAGAAATGGGAGTAACTAGTGAGGTAATTAAAGTTACTGATGACACAAAGTTATTCAAAGTTGTTAAATCGCAAGACCAACATGACCAAGACTGAGCTTCTTATTTTTCCCCCTAAACCAATCTCTCCTCCTCCCCCATTCTCTATTTCTGTGGATAACACTCTCATCCTTCCTGTCTCATCAGCTCGTAACCTTGGGGTCATATTAGACTCCTCCCTCTCCTTCTCTGCACATATTCAACAGACTGCTAAAACCTGTCTCTTTCTCTATAATATCAGCAAAATTCGCCCTTTCCTTTCTGAGCACACTACCAGAACCCTCATCCACACTCTTATCACCTCTCACTTAGACTATTGCAACTTGTTTCTCACAGTTCTCCCACTTAGCCATCTGTCTCCTATATTCCGCCAGTGTCGTTATGCTCATATTAGCCCTCTCCTCAAGTCACTTCACTGGTTTCCTATCCGTTTCCACATACAGTTCAAACTCCTCTTATTGACCTATAAGTGCATTCACTCTGCAGCTCCTCAGTATCTCTCCACTCTCATCTCTCCCTACATTCCTCCCCGGGAACTCTGTTCACTGGGTAAATCTCTCTTATCTGCACCCTTCTCCTCCACTGCTAACTCCAGACTCCGTTCCTTTTATCTTGCTGCACCATATGGCTGGAATAGACTTCCTGAGCCGGTATGTCAAGCACCATCTCTGACCGTCTTCAAATCTAAGCTAAAAGCCCACCTTTTTGATGCTGCTTTTAACTCCTAACCCTTATTCAATTGTTCAGAACCCTTATTTTATCATCCTCACCTTAATATTCCCTTATCTCTTGTTTGTCCTAATTAGATTGTAAGCTCTGTCGAGCAGGGACTGTCTCTTCATGTTCAAGTGTACAGCGCTGCGTACGTCTAGTAGCGCTATAGAAATGATAAGTAGTAGTAGTAGTAGTTCTGAGAAATTACAAGAGGACCTTATGAGACTGGGAGTCTGGACATCTAAAATGGCAGATGACGTTTAATGTGAGCAAGTGCAAAGTGATGCATTGTGGGAAAGATGAACCTGAACTATAGATACATAATCAAGATTCCACATTATAATGCCTTTTTATTGCTCCATGGTATGACCACATCTCAAATATTATGTGCAATTCTGGTCACCGCATCTCAAAAAAGATATAGTGGAATTAGAAAAAGTACAGAGAAGGACAACGAAAATGATAAAGGAGTTAGGACCACTTCCCTATGAGGAAAGGCTAAAGCAGCTAGGGCTTTTCAGCTTGGAGAGGGGAGATATGATAGAGACCTGCAAAGAGGTGGGATAATGTGGGATACAAATGCAACAAATAAATAAATAAATCTATAAAATAATGAGTGGAGTGGAACAGGTAGATGTGAATCGCTTTTTTACTCTTTCCAAAAATACTAGGACTAGGGGGCATTCAATGAAGCTACAAAGTAGTCAATTTAAAACGAATCAGAGAAAATATTTCTTCACTCAACGTGTAATAAACTCTGGAATTTGTTACCAGAGAATGTAGTAAAAGCAGTTAGCTTAGTGGGATTTTAAAAAGGTCTGGGCAATGGTTATTCTGAATAGCTCTATAAGCGCATTAGCGCAGTCAGATGTGTTCGTTTGGTTTGTATTGGGAGCATCATCATGTTTTGTATTAATTGTTCGCTATATTGCCAGAAACTTGTGTTTTGCCTATATGGACTGTAATGTGACCTGCAAGATGTGCTAAGTTTCAGATTCTATGTATTACCTATCAATAAAGACTTCATGAAAATGAAAAAAAAAAAGTCCATAAGTAATTAAAATGGACTTCTTATTTCTAGGATAAGCAGCACAAAATGTACTGTACTGTTCTGGGATCTTCCCAGGTACTTGTAACCTGGATTGGCCGCTGTTTGAAACAGGATGCTGGGCTTGATAGACCTTCAGTCTGTCCCGTATAATCTCTAACTGGTTTTCTGCTAAAGCATCTGCCTAGATTTCCTTTCCATTTCTTTTCTCTTTCTTCCTTTCTTTCCTACTACTACTACTAACATACATTTCTAAAGCGCTACTAGGGTTACGCAGCGCTGTACAATTTAAACATAGAAGGACAGTCCCTGCTCTTAGAGCTTACAATCTAAAAGACAAGAGAACAATCTAAAGACAAGTGTACAATCTAGAGGACGAGTGAACAGTTAATCTGATAGGGTGGATAGATTGGGGCATTCTATATTTCTCAAGCGGTTAGGCGCCGAAGGCAGCATTGAAGAGGTGAGTTTTAAGCAGAGATTTGAAGATGGGTAGGGAGGGGGCATGGCGTATGGGTAAAGGAAGATTGTTCCAGGCATAGGGTGAGGCAAGGCAGAATGAGCAGAGCCTGGAGTTGGCAGTGGTGGAGAAGGGTACTGAGAGAAGGGCTTTGTCCTGTGAGCGGAGGTTATGGGCGGGAACATAGGGGGAGATGAGGGAGGAGAGGTAGTGAGGAGCCGCAGACTGAGTGCATTTGTAGGTAAGGAGGAGGAGCTTGAATTGTATGCGATATCTGATTGGAAGCCAATGAAGTGATTTGAGGAGAGGGGTGATGTGAGTATATCGGTTCTGGCGGAATATAAGACGTGCGGCAGCGTTCTGAACGGATTGAAGGGGGGATAGATGGCTGAGTGGGAGGCCGGTGAGGAGTAAGTTGCAATAATCAAGGCGAGAGGTAATGAGAGCGTGGACGAGAGTTCTGGTGGTGTGCTCAGAGAGGAAAGGGCGAATTTTGCTGATGTTGAAGAGGAAGAAGCGACAGGTCTTGGCAGTCTGTTGGATATGCGCAGAGAAGGAGAGGGAGGAGTCGAAGAGGACTCCGAGGTTGCGGGCAGATGGGACGGGGAGGATGAGGGTGTTATCAACTGAGATAGAGAGTGGAGGAAGAGGAGAAGTGGGTTTAGGAGGAAACACGAGGAGCATGTTCAGTTTAAGGTGACGGTTGGACATCCATGCCGCAATGTCGGATAAACAGGCCGATACCTTGGCCTGGGTCTCCGCAGTGATGTCAGGTGTGGAAAGGTATAGTTGGGTGTCATCAGCATAAAGATGATACTGAAAACCATGAGACAAGATCAGCGAGCCCAGGGAAGAGGTGTAGATTGAGAAAAGAAGGGGTCCAAGGACAGATCCCTGGGGAACTCCAACAGATAGTGGGATGGGAGTGGAGGAAGATCCGTGGGAGTGTACTCTGAAGGTGCGGTGGGAGAGATAAGAGGAGAACCAGGAGAGGACAGGGCCTTGGAACCCAAAAGAGCACAGCGTGGCAAGAAGTAAATCATGATTGACAGTGTCAAACACGGCGGAAAGATCGAGGAGGATGAGGATGGAGTAGTGACCTCTGGATTTGGTCAGGAGCAGGTCATTGCAAACTTTAGAGAGTGCCGTTTCTGTCGAGTGCAGAGGGCGAAAACCGGATTGAAGTGGATCAAGGATGGCATGAGAGGAGAGAAAATCAAGGCAGCGGCTGTGAACGGTGCGCTCAAGTATTTTGGAGAGGAAGGGTAAAAGAGAGATGGGGCAGTAGTTGGAGGGGCAGGTAGGGTCAAGTGAAGGTTTTTTGAGGAGAGGTGTGACAACGGCGTGCTTGAAGGTGTCAGGGACAGTTGCAGTGGAGAGAGAGAGGTTGAGGATGCGACAGATGGAGGGGGTGACAGTATGGGAGATGGTGTTGAGTAGGTTGGTGGGGATGGGATCAGAGGAACAGGTGGTGCATTTCGAGGAGGAAAGAAGGCGGGAAGTTTCGTCCTCAGTAATCTCAGGAAAGGAGGAGAAAGAGGCCTGGGTAGGTTGGTTGAGGGAGAGGGTTAAAGGGTGAAGAGGAGGTGGTGGCTTGGTCGTGAACTCAAGGTTGATCTTTTGCACTTTGTCGCGGAAGTAGTCGGCCAGTGATTGAGGAGAGAGAGAAGGGGGAGTAGGAGCGGGGGGCACTTTTAGGAGGGAGTTAAGGGTGGTGAAGAGACGACGAGGGTTGGAGCTGAGAGAATTGGTCAATTGGGTGTAATAGTCCTGTTTTGCATGGAATAGGGAGGAGTGGAAGGAGGATAGCATGAATTTGTAGTGGAGGAAATCAGAAAGGGTGCGAGATTTCCTCCAGAGGCGCTCAGCGGATTGGGTGCAGGAGCGAAGGTAACGGATGCAAGGAGTCAGCCAGGGCTGGGGATTGGTGCGCTTAGTGGGACGGGAGATGGATTGTGCAAGGGTGTCCAAAGCAGAGGAGAGAGCGGTATTGTAAGCGGAGACCGCTTTGTCGACAGTTTCGGAGGACATGATGGAGGGGAGGAGATTAGAGATAGTAGATGATAAGGTGGAGGGGTCAATAGCCTGGAGGTTCCTGGAGGTGGTGGTTAAAGTTGGACGGGGTGGAGGGGGGGTGAAGAAGTGTGAATGTGATCAGGTGATGATCGGAGAGAGGAAGAGCTGAGACGTGGAAATTGGAGGGTGAGCCGGAGGAGGAGAGGACGAGGTCAAGACAATGGCCGTCACGGTGAGTAGGGGTGGTGGACCACAGCTGGAGGTTGAAGGAGGATGTTAGGGTGAGGAACTTAGAAGCATGGGGGTCGGATAGGTCATCAGCGTGTACGTTAAAGTCTCCGAGAATGAGGGACGGAGATGAAGGGTCAAGAAAGACGGAGAGCCAAGCATCAAAGTCGGTGAGGAAGGAAGGGAAGGATTTATCAGGGGGGCGGTAAATGACAGCCACTCTGAGTGGTAGCGGGTAGAATAGCCGGATGGAATGGGCTTCAAAGGATGAGAAGCAGTGAGACTGCGGTAGGTGGAGGGGTTGGAAACTACAGGAGGGTGAGAGTAGTAGCCCAACGCCTCCGCTGCGGCCAACTGGGTGGGGCGTGTGGGAGAAGAGATAGCCTCCATGGCAGAGGGCTGCAACTGAGGCAGAGTCTTCCGGGGAGATCCAGGTTTCGGTTAGGGCGAGCAGTTGAAGGGAGCGAGAGATAAAGAGATCATGGGTGAGAGACAGTTTGTTGCAGACTGAGTGGGCATTCCACAAGGTGCATGAGAAGGGGAGGGGAATAGAGATGAGATTGGAGACGTCCCGGGATCGTTCGCAGGGATAGGACGGGGACAGGTGAGGGGGACCTGGATTAGGGTTAATGTCTCCCGCGGATAGTAGGAGGAGGAGCAAGAGAGTGCGGAGGAGGGTGGGGGAGGTTGGGCGACGAAGGCGACGAAGACGGGGTGTACTTAGGAGGAATGGGGATGGGTTAATGGCAGGAAGGAAGTGCTGAAGGTTGAGAGCCAGGAAGGAGGAGGGGGACAAGAGGGATGGTGAGGTGAGGGATGGAGGTGAATAGGGTATTGCGGTGGCGGGCAGGGTGGGAGGGCAGCGGGTTCTAATGGTAGACAGTGGGAGTAGGGGGGAAAGAAGATTAGGGAGGGACAGGGCAAGGAAAAGAACATGGACAGGGGCCATAGGTGGTGACTGAGGTGTAACAGGTGACTATATAGTGACTGAGGTGTTAAGCAGATGGATAGGGCTTGAAGCTAGGTTTTGGGTTGGCGATTAGGTAAGGCAATGGCTGATAAGCTAGCAGGCAGGTAGGTAAGTCAATGGCTGAGAGACTCGCAAGCAGGCAGGCAGGTTACTCGATGTGTTAACAGGCAGATGGATTGGAGCAAGCCGGAACAAGCTGAAACAAGCTGGAACAAGCCGGAACAGGCAGGAACAGATGGACAAGCTGGAACAAGCAGGAACAGATGAACTGTGTCAGGATGAGTAGACGGACAAGCTGGGATCAGGAAGACTGGAACGAGCTGGAACACGCTGGAGCAGATGAACTGGAATAAGCAAGGAGAAGCTGGATCAGGCAGGCTGGAACACACTGGAGCCTATGGACAGCAGGGGGAAGGCTGGATCGGCAGACTGGAACTAGCTGGACACATTGGATCCGGTGGACTGGGGCAAGCAGGAAGAAGCTGAATCAGGCGGACTGGAACACACTGGAGCCGATAGACTGGAACAAGATCAGGCGGGCTGGAACAAGCTGGGCTCAGGAGAACTGGAACGAGCTGGAACATGCTGGCTGGATCAGGCGGGCTGGAACACGATGGAGCCGATGGACTGGAACAAGCGGGGGAAGCTGGGACAGGCGAACTGGAACAAACTGGGATCAGGAGGCCTGGAACAAGCTGGAACACGCTGCAGCGTATTGACTGGAGCAAGCAGGGAGAAGCTGGGTCAGGCGGACCGGGGCACACTGGAGCCGATGGGACTGGAACAGGCAGGGGGAAAGCTGGATCGGCGGACTGGAACAAGCTGGATCAGGAGGACTGGAACGAGCTGGAACATGCTGGAGTCAGTGGACTGGAGCAAACAGGGAGAAGCTGGATCCGGCGGACTGGAACATGCTGGAGCCAGTGGACTGGAGCAAACAGGGAGAAGCTGGATCAGGCGGACTGGAACACAGTGGAGCCGATAGACTGGAACAAGCAGGGGGAAAACTGGAACAAGCTGGAACACCCTGGAGCCGATGGACTGGAGCAAGCAGGGAGACGCTGGATCAGCAGACTGGAGCAAGCAGGGAGAAGCTGGATCAGCGGACTGCTTGCCTGGGATCAGGCTGGGATCAGGCGGACTGGAACACACTGGAGCCGATAGACTGGAACAAGCAGGTGGAAAGCTGGATCAGGCGGACTGGAACAAGCTGGGATCAGAAGGACTGGAACAAGCTGGAACACGCTGGATCGGGCAGACTGGAACAAGCAGGGATCATGAGGACTGGAACGAGTTGGAAGACGCTGGAGCCGAAGGACTGGAGCAAGCAGGGAGAAGCTGGATCAGCGGACTGGGTCAGGCTGGGATCAGGAGGACTGGGGCACACGGGAGCCGACAGGGCCGTGCTGATGCAGTAAGCAAGGTAAGCGCCGCAGGGGGGCGCTTGCCTTCGAGGGGCGCCAGTAGGCGCCCCGTATAAGAGGCTTGGGGAGGCTAAGCCTCCCCAGCCCAGCTCTGACCTTCCCCGCGGCCCTGCCGAGACTCCTGACAAAATCTTCTGCTGCTGCCGCCGCTTCTATTGAGCAGCGCAGCGGCAGCCAGGAACGACATCTATGCAGCTGATCCGCTGCCGCCGCTTCTCTCGGAGCCAGCATAAGAAGAAAAAGAAGCGCGGGACCGCAGCAGCGTTCAGACATGCGCTGTCGGCTCTGCCCCGTGATGTCAATTTCCCGTTCCGGGGGCAGAGGACCGGCAGAGCCGACAGCGCATGTCTGAACGCTGCTGCGGCCCCGCGCTTCTTTTTCTTCTTCTGTCAGCTAAAGAGGCCCGGGCTGGAGGGAAAGAAGGGAACGTGGCCACTGGCTGGAAAAGGTAGGCGGAGAGAGAAGAAAAGCAGGGGAGAGCCAGGGGACATGGCCAGCGCAGTGGAGAGCCAGAGAGCAATAGGGAGAGAAAGAGGGGACATGGAAAAAAGCAGGGGATAGCCAGGGACATGGAAAAAAAGCAGGGGAGAGCCAGAAAGAGATGGGGAGAGAAAGAGGGGCCATGGAAAAGTGCAGGGGAGAGCCAGGGACATGGAAAAGTGCAGGGGAGAGCCAGGGACATGGAAAAAAAGCAGGGGAGAGCCAGAAAGAGATGGGGAGAGAAAGAGGGGCCATGGAAAAGTGCAGGGGAGAGCCAGGGACATGGAAAAGTGCAGGGGAGAGCCAGGGACATGGAAAAAAAGCAGGGGAGAGCCAGAAAGAGATGGGGAGAGAAAGAGGGGCCATGGAAAAGTGCAGGGGAGAGCCAGGGACATGGAAAAGTGCAGAGTAGAGCCAGGGACATGGAAAAAAAGCAGGGGAGAGCCAGAAAGAGATGGGGAGAGAAAGAGGGGCCATAGAAAAGAGCAGAGGAGAGCCAGGGACATGGAAAAAAAGCAGGGGAGAGCCAGAAAGAGATGGAGAGAGAAAGAGGGGCCATGGAAAAGAGCAGGGGAGAGCCAGGGACATGGAAAAAAGCAGGGGAGAGCCAGAAAGAGATGGAGAGAGAAAGAGGGGACATGGGCAGGAGAGAGAGAAAGAGAGAGAAGCTGCTGGGGAGAAACTGGGGGAGACCCTAGCTGTCAGACTGAGAAATGCTGGCTGGATGAAAGGAGGGAGAAAAAGGAAAAATGCTGGAAGAAACTGGTAGGGAGGGAAAGAGGAAAGACACTGGAAGGATGGGGTGAGAGAGGACATGCTGAATGGAAAAGGGTCAAGACAGTTCTCTCTTGACCCTTTTCCATTCAGCATGTCCTCTCTCACCCCATCCTTCCAGTGTCTTTCCTCTTTCCCTCCCTACCAGTTTCTTCCCTCCTTCCAGCATTTTTCCTTTTTCTCCCTCCTTTCATCCAGCCAGCATTTCTCAGTCTGACAGCTAGGGTCTCCCCATGTCCCTGGCTCTCCTCTGCTCTTTTCTATGGCCACTCTTTCTCTCCCCATCTCTTTCTGGCTCTCCCCTGCTTTTTTTCCATGTCCCTGGCTATCTCCCCTTTCTTCTAGAGGAAGACAATGGACGGAAGGATTGGGAGAGGATAATGGGTGGAAGGATGGAAAGAGAAAGAGGGATAACACTGGATGGCATGGTAGGAGAGAAAGAGGGAAGGTGCTGGACATGGATGGAGGGGAGGGAAGTATATGCACATGGATGGAGGGGAGTGAGGAGAAATGCTGGATATGGATGGAGGGAAAACTGTTGAATATAAGAGCTGGATCGGGATACTGAAGGATAGGGACAGGGCTACAGATGGTAGACAGGACGCATAAGGACACAGGAGGATGGTGGACATGGTGAGTGAAAAAATATCAAATGGAAAGAAGACACTGCATAAAACAGAAGACACTGGGACCAAAGCAAATAGAAAAACTAAATGATCAGACAACAAAGGTAGAAAAAAGTATTTTATTCAGAATTTATTAACTGGAATATGTCAGCTTTTGGAAATGTGCATCTGTGATGTTTTGCATGTAAATTTCAATTTTTCTAGTATTGCTGCATGCTGAGTCTGACTTCTTGAGGTAACTTTCCAGTTCAGTATTTTGCCTTCATATCTGTTGTGTCATGTGTTTTTCATGTGTGATCAAGGTGCAGTATTCTGCTAGCGTGTAGTATTTTCAGCCCTTTTTGGGGTTTTTTTTTTTTTCACTAGGTTGTGCACTGGAGTTTTAGAGCCCCCTTGTAATTACAGTGCTGCCTTTCCACGCATAAGGTTTAGCTCTTCCTGTCCTTGGATTTAGTACTGTTATGGTTTGGTAAGGCTATATGAGTGTGTTTTTGCACAAGTTTGTGTATAGTGTTTTGCAGTGGAGAGATTGTGTATTGGCCTTACTGAGGTGGCACCAAATCATCAGAAAGGGTTTTAGAGCCTAAATCATGACACACTACCTCTTGAAGGATCTACATATAGTCGTTCATAAAATGAGCTCATTGTGAACACTTTCCACCCTAAAAGGGTGTTTTGTGGCTCTACATGAGCATTGTGATATTATGATCCCTTGTTTCATATTGTTGACGGTCTGCATTTTCCGTATGGGTGGTATATTGGTTTATTAGGATCTGCCCAGTGTTATGGTACAGTAAGGTTTATGAGTGTATTTTTGCACAAATTTGTGCATAGTGTTTTGCAGTTGAGCAATTGTGGTTAGTACATGCTTTGAGCAACCACTTTATTCTTTGACATATGATACATATTTAATATCTAAATTTAATAAAAGGTATTAATTGTGACTTATTTTTTTTCTGTTGTCAGACAATTATGGATGTAAGCCCCGCCTCTGGTCCCACCCCTAACCCTTTAGCCTCCCCAAACAGTTGGGCCACCGACCGCGTCTGCTCACTTGCAAAATCTTTCACCTGAACTTGTGATTCTCCTATCTCCGCTGCCCTCCCCTTTTCATGCAAAGGAGCAGTATTAATTGAGGCAGGCACGCTCTTCAAGTTACCAAGTTATGTGAGAATACAACCAGATTGCTATTTATGCTTCAGTTTGGGGCTAGATCCTCAGTCAGGGTGAGTTTCAGAGCTTGAAACAGCATTCAAATTAAAGAGAACCTGAAATTTTAAAAGTTCTAAAAATAAGTTTTAAAAGTATTTGCCTTAAATCTAATTGCAGAATTCAGGTGCTGGGAGTCTGTACTTGGTTGTCATATGCTCAGATTTGTTTAAATCATATGCAAATTAGTCCGGTGTTTTTCACTAAACATTCCCATGAGTGTCTGTATTTTAATCTGCATTCAAATAGAGCTCTCTGATTGGATGATCAGCTTCTGTTAAAAAATCTGCCCCGGGGGGGGGGGGAATGAACAGAGTGAGAGCTGTCCTTTGCCAAGAGAGACATCCAGCTGTGACTTCCTGTGTTTGTTGACTGAAGTTATAAAAGAGTGCCTGATTGTGGTAAATGAGAAAATATAAGTGAAAAGAGATTGGTGGCGATTGAAGTTTCTCTAGTGAGAAAAGGATCTGAATATTTCAAGATTACGTGAAGTTTATGAAGAATAGAAAAGGATGAATTTCAGTTTAAGAGTGTTTAAATCCTATAAGCTAGGTAGATTTAAGTGACTGTAAGCAAGGAAACCTTAATATTTGATCTGAAATAAATATTTGATCTGAGATAAATGTTTGATCTGAATTATATCCTTTGGTGCAAAGGAGATTAGAATGCAATAGAGTATTTCTTTCTGTTTACCAGTACAGTCAAATAATTCCATTCCACTTAAATAATTTTTTGTTATATATATGAGGGAGTAGTATCTGGATTTATTGTAAATCAAATTGATTCCATTCACAGGAATTCATATTCACCTTCATGCATTCATCCGATATTATCTTTTACTACTACTACTACTACTACTTAACATTTCTAGAGCGCTACTAGGGTTACGCAGCGCTGTACAATTTAACAAAGAGAGACAGTCCCTGCTCAAAGAGCTTACAATCTAATAGACAAGTGAACGGTCGGTCCGATCGGGGCAGTCAAATTGGGGCAGTCTGGATTCACTGAACGGTAAGGGTTAGGTGCCGAACGCAGCATTGATATTATCTTTTAAGGATGAAGTTTTATTTTATGTTCACTCTGTCTCTTGTGAGCTGAGCACAGTTAGTTTCCTCGGCTGGCACGACTACATATTAGAGGTATTTTGATACTGTTGTATTATTTGTAGTAAATAATTATCAGATTTTAGTACACACAGCTTCAGCTTTAGAAATGTTAATTTCTTTCTTCATCTCTCTCTCATTCACCCCTGAATAATTCACTGCTGAGTCACTTTAAAGTTGAAGTAACAAAACATCTGTTTACTCACAGTTTGTAGTTAGATTATAATCAGACAGGCTTATATATACATATTACTATACATTTGTATTATCAGCTCCTTCCATGTGCTTAGATGGTAATGGATGCTCACACCACCATAGATCCTCTCAGGTTAGGAGAGATCATGAGCTCCATGTGCTCCATGTGCTGCATGTGCTGTGTCTAACCCCTACAGGAAGTTGCATAGCTGTGTGACCTCTCTAAGTAATTTACATCAGAGGTCACAGAGTAATCACAGAGAAATAATAGGTGACAGGCAATGCATGTAAAATACAATTACATTCCAACAAACCCCTTCTCATGCATAACTGTCATGCAATTATTTATTCATACAAAGTCCAAGCTTTATACGCAGATTCACAAAATGTTCTCTGGGTAACGGTTTGGTCATGATGTCAGCTGTCATCTCACTGGTGTGACAATATTGTAGACTGATGACCCCTTCTTTTGCCAACTCTCGCACGTTGTGGTATTTCGTTGCGATGTGCTTGGTGCGTGACTGAACCTTGTCATTCTGTGACAGTCGGATGCAGCTCTGATTATCTTCCATTATCTGGATTGGTCTCTGTTCAGCTATTCCAAAATCCAGCATAAGTTTTTCAATCCACATCAGTTCTCTGCACGCTTCCGATACGGCCACATATTCAGCTTCTGTAGAAGACAAACTCACAATACTTTGTTTATGACTGGCCCATGAAATTTGTACATTTCCATACATAAACACATATCCACTTGTGGATTTATAATCAGAATGATCCCCTGCCCAATCTGAATCACAGTAACATATTAGTTTTGGATTACTATTGGCTGAAATCTTTAATTTACAATCAATGGTACCCTTTAAATACCTTACCATCCTTTTAACTGCAGTCCAATCTGATTTGGTAGGTGAGCTGACCCTTCTGCTCAAAATTCCTACTGCATTTGCTATATCAGCCCTGTATGTGGTAGCTAGATATAAAAGCTTACCTATGGCTGATCTATATTGGATGTTATCTGGTAAAGGTTCTCTTACTGTTTCATCCTTCAGAAAATCAGTGATCATGGGAGTGCTTACAACTTGGGCATCTTGCATACCTAAACTTTCAATAAGCTCATTTATTTTCTGCTTCTGGCTTAGAAGATAAGAACCATCATTTTGTTTCTCAATTCTATACCAAGATAGTATGACACATTACCCAGTTCTTTTATCTCGACATTGAGGTTTAAACATTTTACAATGTCCTTGTACTCTTGCTCACTTTTGCTTGCAATGAGCAGATCATCAACAAAAGCTAAAATGTATGCATATTGTCCATTTGTGCACCTAGTGTACAAGCATTTATCTGCTTCACCTTGCTTAAATCCTAAATTTGTCAATATTTCATGCAATTTTTCATTCCAACATTTTGCACTTTGCTTTAATCCATAAAGACCTTTGTTTAATTTACACACTAGCTGTCTTTGTTTTGTATTTATGAAACCTGTTGGTTGTTCCATGTACAAGTCTTCAGTTATATCTCCGTGAAGAAACGCTGTTTTCACATCAATGTGGTTGACTTGCATGCCTTTTGAGACTGCAATGCTCAGAAGTGTTCTGATTGTCGTGTGTTTCACTACAGGTGCAAACACTTCATCAAAATCTTCTCCATATTTTTGAAGATATCCCTTTGCCACTAATCTGGCTTTATACCTTTCCACTTTTCCTTGTGCATTCCTTTTTAACTTGAATACCCATTTGCATCCTATAGCTTTCTTGCCAGGAGGTAATTTTGTAAGAATCCAAGTATTATTTTTATCCAATGCATCAATTTCTTCTTGTGCAGCTTTATGCCATTCAGCAGCTTCTTCTGCTGACATTTTCTCAATCTCATCCCATGTTAAGGGCTCTTGAGCTTCTGCTGACTTTGTTAGGTAAGACAGTCTTGGGGGTGGAACACCTTTGTTTTCCCTGGATGAGCGTCTGACAACAGGTTGGTCTGACCTTTCCGCATCCTCAAAATCTGAGAGTACTTCTCCAATTGATTCCCCTTCTCCAACTGTACTGTCTTCTTCAATGATCCTTTTTGTGTCTGCTTCCTCTGTCTGTTCCTCGTTAGATACAGATGAGTTGCTTTCAGACATCTGCCTTGGTATGGCATTTATATACACTGGCATGTCTATTATGGTTCTATTTTCATATTCTGGATGATAAGGCTCATCTGGGATAATCCAGCCTTTATCAACCCTCTTGTTTTCATCAAAATATGTAACATGTCTTATGCCAACAATGCCAGTTTTCAGATTCAAAATTCTATATCCTTTGTGTCCTGGAGTATAGCCAACTAAAATGCCCCTTTCTGTTGTGGAATCCAGCTTATGCCTTCTTTGCTTTGGTACATGAGCATATGCTGTACTTCCAAATGTTCTTATGTGTGACAGGTTTGGCTTCCTACCATGCCATGTCTCATGTGGTGTGCGCTCAGCGCCTTTAGTTGGCATTCTGTTTTGTAGGTACACTGCTGTGAGAATGGCTTCCCCCCATAGTCTTTTAGGGAGATTGCTATCTGACAGCATACATCTGGTCATTTCCACAAGTGACCTAAATTTTCTCTCTGCAACAGAATTTTGCTCTGGTGTATAAGCTACTGTTGTGATATGCTGAATGCCTTCTTGTTCTAGAAATGTGCGCATGCTTTGTGAAGTGAACTCACCACCATTGTCGGTCTGAAGAACCTTTGGTTTTCTTTCAAATTTATTGCTCACCATGGTTACGTATTTCTTCAGCATGTCTGTGACTTGACTTTTCTCTTTCAGCAAATAGGCCACACAATATCTAGAGAAATCATCCAAGAATATTAGCACAAATCTGTTATTTCCCAATGATGGGATATTAAACGGTCCACATAAGTCATTGTGTATTAAGTCCAGTACTTTATTACTCCTATTTCCTGTGTATGCAGGAAATGAGGGTCTTACACCTTTTTGAGTAACACAGTCTATGCATTTCTCCATTTTACCAGCATCTGCACTTATCTGAATGCCGGTGGCCAGTTGCTTACTGTAAAGATCCTGGATCACCTTAGAATCACGATGTCCCAGGCGGCGGTGCCAGATTTCCAGACTACATTTACCATCATTCTTCCTTACTTGCGCCATATGTGAGGCTTCACCTGAAATGCTCAGTTTATAAACATCATTATGCATAAAAGCTTCAGCATACACTTCATCATTTTTAGAGATTGTGCACTTACTGTTTTCAAAATGAATCACAAATCCCTTCTTATCTAATGTAGATACACTAAGCATATTGCAAACTGCTTGGGGAATATACAAGACATCACTTACAGGAATTTCTTTAACTTCATTAGACACTTTGCATTTTAAGAATCCAATACCTTTTGCTTGGATCTTAGCAGTCCCTGCGTTTGCAGTTTTAAGAATACCTTCCTCTGGACACATTTCCTGAAAGAAATCCTTACAATTGGTTAAATGGCATGTGCTCCCCGAATCCAAAATCCAAGTACTTTCATTTGAATTATTATTTACCATAGTCAAAGATTTTTCTGCCATTAGAAAGCCCTTGTGTTTATCTTTGTCCTTCATACATTTCCTGGTTTGAAAATTCTTTAGTTCCATTGGCTTAGGTGAGCTAGAGGGAGTGTTTTGTGTTTCCTTACACCATTTAGATACATGTCCCTCCTTTCCACATGAGTAGCAAATCAGCTTGCCCTTGGGTGGAGTTTTCCCATAGCTCCGCCTTCCTCTGTTCTTTGCCAAGAAATTTGTTTCATTTCTCTCTGACTTGCTTTGAGAACACATCTCCTCAGAATCATTTATTATGCATTCCTGCCTTAGTTTTGATGTTGCCTGTTCAAAAGATTGCCCTTCAATGGCCTCATTTACAGACCTAAAAACATCAAACTTCTTTGATAGTGAGGTAAAAAGAAATGCTCTTTTCAATGCATCACACATGGGAATTCCAGAAAGTTCTAGCTTTTGAAATGAAGACATAAGATGCATAATGTGATCATTACATTTACTTTTATCCCTTAATTTGGTTTCATTCAACTCTGCCAACCAAATTGGTTGCTGCTTTGCATATGTAGTTGCATACATAGTTCTCAGTTTATATAAAATGTCCTTTGGTGTATCTTTTCCCTCCACTAATATGGCTTGTTTCTCTGAGAGAGCTTCCAAAAGCATGCACTTCACATAATAGTTTGCATTGTCCCATTCAGCCATATTTTCAGCTGTTCTGTCTTGGTCTAAGCACATATCTAATCCTTTTGCTCGAAGGAGACATATGAATCTTAATTCCCACTGCCGATAATTAAACTCAGTTAATTTAGGCACCTTGAGAGAATAGAAAAATGGTGAATTTCTTCCCTCAGCCATTTTCTTAGCCTTCTGTCTGCTGTGTGGGGGGAGAGAGAGACAGACTGAATCTTTCCTTTAAAACTTAAGAGAAAAATGTGGCCTTTTTTTCTGCCTGGTAATATTTCTCTTCTTTTTCAATTCCTGGACCCTGGGCCCATAACCCTTTTGTTGTATTATTTGTAGTAAATAATTATCAGATTTTAGTACACACAGCTTCAGCTTTAGAAATGTTAATTTCTTTCTTCATCTCTCTCTCATTCACCCCTGAATAATTCACTGCTGAGTCACTTTAAAGTTGAAGTAACAAAACATCTGTTTACTCACAGTTTGTAGTTAGATTATAATCAGACAGGCTTATATATACATATTACTATACATTTGTATTATCAGCTCCTTCCATGTGCTTAGATGGTAATGGATGCTCACACCACCATAGATCCTCTCAGGTTAGGAGAGATCATGAGCTCCATGTGCTCCATGTGCTGCATGTGCTGTGTCTAACCCCTACAGGAAGTTGCATAGCTGTGTGACCTCTCTAAGTAATTTACATCAGAGGTCACAGAGTAATCACAGAGAAATAATAGGTGACAGGCAATGCATGTAAAATACAATTACATTCCAACAGATACTGTGTGAAGTTTTACCACAGACGGGTGACATATATAAAACATTCTCCTTGGAAAGGATGTGATATGTGAAAATATATTTTGCTTTAATGAAATTGCTAAACTTTAGAGTCAGAGACTTATCAATGAGGGATACATACAATACAGTGCTATTTTTTCCTGAGGTCCGGCTTACTTGCCTGCTCCCTTCTGTTCCTGCTCTGCTGGACGGGGGGGGGGGGGGGGGCAACCAATAGTCTGCAGGGGGGCACCAGAGACCCTAGGCACGGCCCTGGGAGCCGATAGACTGGAACAAGCAGGTGGGAAGCTGGATGAGGCGGACTGGAACAAGCAGTTCCTACTGTACATCTGCCTTTTCATCTAATAAGTATTGCCACACTGGGTCAGACCTAAGGTCCATCAAGCCCAGCATCCTGTTTCCAACAGTGGCCAATCCAGGTCACAAATACCTGGCAAGATCCCAAAAAAGTTCAATATATTTTATGTTGCTTATCCCAGAAATAAGCAGTGGATTTTCCCCAAGTCCATTTTAATAATGGTCTGTGGATTTTTTGTTTAGGAAGCCATCCAACCCTTTTTTAAACCCCGCTAAGCTAACCACATTTAACATATTCTCTGCCAACAAATTCCAGAGTTTAATTACACAATGAGTGAAGAACATTTTTCTCCGATTTGTTATAAATTTAATACTTTGCAGCTTCATGGAATGCCCCCTAGTCCTAGTATTTTTACAAAGAGTAAACAAACGCTTCATGTCTACCTGTTACACTCCACTTGTTTTACAGACCTCTATCATATCTCCCTTCAGTCGTCTTTTCTCCAAGCTGAAGAGCCATAGCCGCTTTAGCCTTTCCTCGTAGAGAAGTTGTCCCAGCCCCTTTATCATTTCTGTCGCCCTTCTCTGCACCTTTTCTAATTCCACTATATCTTTTTTGAGATGCGGCAACCAGAATTGAACACAATATTCGAGGTGCGGTCGCACCATGGAGCAATACAAAGGCATTATAACGTCCTCATTTTTGTTTTCCATTCCTTTCCTAATAATACCTAACATTCTATTTGCTTTCTTAGCCGCAGCAGCACAGAGAGCAGAAGGTTTCAACGTATCATCAACGACGACACCTAGATCCCTTTCTTGGTCCGTGACTCCTAACGTGGAACCTTGCATGACGTAGCTATAATTCGGGTTCCTCTTTCCCACATGCATCACTTTGCACTTGCTCACATTAAATGTCATCTGCCATTTAGACGCCCAGTCTCCCAGTCTCGTAAGGTTCTCTTGTAATTTTTGACAATCCTCTCGCGATTTAGCAACTTTAATTACTTCACTCTTTTTCATAATTCTCTGTTCTCTGCCCCTCTATTCACCTGTAGCTACATGTCATCTCTTCTTTTCCCTGTCTTTCACTTTCCAGTGTTCACACTCCCTCTTTTCAGTTCACCCCTCCTATTCTTCCTCTGTCTCTCGATTTTCCCCCTCTTTCATTCAGTCCTCACTCCCCCATTTCTATCCTCTCTATTAAATCTCTCCCCAGTTGTAAACTACATTCCCCCAGACTCATATTCCTTCACGAACCCCAGCTCCTTCCATGGCATTCATCCCTCCTGGCTACCAACCCTCTTTACTTGGTTTTCCATTTGTACTCTTTCACTTCCTCCTTAGCCTTCTCATATCCACCCTGTCCGACCCACCCCTTTCACAGACCAGTACCTTTATGGCTGTATCCCCTGTGTAGTTCCCTGTTCCTTGACATTGTATCTCAGCCCCTCCAGGTCTTTCAGAGCTTCTCTTCACCGGATCTCTAGCCCCCTGTGAACTTGGCTTGGGGGGACTGGAGGTCCACCTGACATCCAGCCCCCATGTCGCTGGCTTGGGGGTGCTCCTGCGGGGGTTATATTGTGGGGAATGGGGTGCCTGCTAGCATGCAAATACATGCTCGACAGGGCTCACCGTTCTTCCCCAATGGTCTGCAAAGCCTAACACAAGCTCTGAGCTGGCGTAGAATTTGGCGCAGACAGCTCGCCAATGTTCGGCACGCTGCCTGCTGCTGATCATTGGGGATGTCCAACCGCCACCTGAAACTGAACATGGCCAAGACCAAGCTCATTGTCTTTCCACCCAAACCCATTTCTCCTCTCCCTCCACTCTCTATTTCAGTCGATAACACCCTCATCCTCCCCGTCTCATCTGCCCGCAACCTCGGAGTCATCTTCGACTCCTCCCTCTCCTTCTCTGCCCATATCCAGCAGACAGCCAAGACCTGTCGCTTCTTTCTCTATAACATCAGCAAAATTCGCCCTTTCCTCTCTGAGCACACCACCCGAACTCTCATCCACTCTCTCATTACTTCTCACCTTGACTACTGCAACCTACTCCTCACTGGCCTCCCACTTAACCATCTATCCCCCCTTCAATCCGTTCAGAACTCTGCTGCGCGTCTTATCTTCCGCCAAGACCGTTACGCTCATATCACCCCTCTCCTCAAATCTCTTCACTGGCTTCCGATCAGGTACCACGTACAATTCAAGCTTCTCCTACTAACCTACAAATGCGCTCAATCTGCAGCCCCTCACTACCTCTCTACCCTCATCTCCCCTTAGGCTCCTACCCGTAACCTCCGCTCACAGGACAAATCCCTCCTCTCAGTACCCTTCTCAACCACCGCCAACTCCAGGCTCCGCCCTTTCTGCCTCGCCTCACCCTATGCTTGGAATAAACTCCCTGAGCCCATACACCAAGCCCCCTCCCTTCCCATCTTCAAATCCTTGCTCAAAGCCCACCTCTTCAATGTCGCTTTCGACACCTAACCATTGTACCTCTATCCAGGAAATCTAGACTGCCTCAATCTTGATGGACTGCACTTTTTTGTCCTTTAGATTGTAAGCTCCATTGAGCAGGGACTGTCCTTCTTTGTTAATTATACAGCGCTGCACAACCCTAGTAGTGCTTTAGAAATGTTAAATAGTAGTAGTAGGAATATGTTTAGCATGCATTTGCATGCTACTTGCGGTCAGTGGCGAGCCTGCGAGTGCATTGTTTCACATGCTCGGGAGCTCTGATCATGGGGCAGTAGCAAATCAGATGCTAGTATGACGCAAATAGCCTCCAGCATAGGAGCCAACTTTTCAAATTGATTAGGGGTGCTGAATTTTTAAAAAAATTTTTATTTTAAATTTTTACAGGTGGTGCATTCCCCCTTCCCCCGCCGCCATTCCAGACCCCCATCCCTCCCTCCAGGCCTCCCCCCTCCGAGTTGCAGACCCCCCTCCCTCCAGGCCCGCAGACCCCCTCCCTGCAGGCCCTCTGACCCTCCCTCCCCTCCCCCCTAAGTTCCAGACCTCCTCTCCCTCCGACTTCGAGCCCACCGCTTGCTTCTCCCACTCCCTTCGCTCTCCTGCATGCCATCAAGAATTTAAAGGTCATCTTACCGGGGTCCCAGCGGCAGCAGAGCGAGCAGGCTCGGCAAATCAGAGCGTCATTGGCTGCCTTCCCTTCTCTTCGCCCTCAGCTCCACCTCTGGTCCCGCCCTCATTTCCTGTTTCCACAAGGGCGGGACCAGAGGCAGAGCTGAGGCCGAAGAGAAGGGAAGGCAGCCAATGACGCTGTGATTCGCCGAGCCTGCTCGCTCTGCTGCTGCTGGGACCCCGGTAAGATGACCTTTAAATTCTTGATGGCATGCAGGAGAGGGGCAGGAGAGTGAAGGGAGTGGAAGAAGCCAGCGGTGGGCTCGAAGTTGGAGGGAGGGAGAAGAGGGCGAGCAGCGGGCAGGCTCCTGCCTGGCAAAATTATTGGGGGTGCTTGAGCACCCACAGCACCCACGGAGTCGGCGCCACTGGCCTCCAGCACCTGCGTTTGCTTCTGATCATTGCCCTACAAGTTACAATAAAAAATCCACAATCAAAATAAAACAAAGCCAAATCACAAAGTATGAAGAGTCTGTACAAAGAAATAGGTTTTAACTTGCTTGTGATAAAGAGACTGTAACTGATTCCAAAGACTTCCAAAACTGTTTTGCTCATCCTTTCTGAGAATCCCACCCCTGCAACTCACCGTCTGCTCTAGGATGGAGGTGGCAGAAGCAGTGGTGGCCTTTCTCCTTTGATCCAGGCTTTGTACAAAAGAAACCAGGCTTCACCTTGGGTGTGTACACTGGAGGTCTGTGACTAGCTGCTGAGCTGCCCAGGACTGAAACAGAGTCTGTGATGCATGAAAGGAACGTCTTCCCTGCTAGGAGCAGCTGTAGGTGGGATCGATCGCCATCACTCTGCCCAGGTCCATGAGCTGCACATAATGAGGCAGAGTGAGAGGAGGGTGGAAATGATCTGTAGGCTGGATGTTTGCACGTAGAGAAGGCAGGAAACTGCAGAAGAGGAGAAAGAAAGGAGGGATTAGAAACTGAACACAAGATCATCTTCTATGTGATTAAGCAGTACAAAGCAAAACTAACTCGCTCACCAGGCTGTGGTCCTCCTAAAGATTAACGAGATGGAAGCCTCATCCTTCCCCGCTGGCTACTAACCAAAGCCCCAGAGAGATTCAACTGCCCCCACCTAAGGGGATCAAACCAGGACCCTTGGGGAGGAGGGGGGAACTGGGTTTCTAGGAAATGCAGGAGGGAGGTTTCCTTGCTACTCTCAGTTCCTGTTTAAAGCTGAAAATTAAGACAGTCTCAGCCCTCCTATCCAGGCATCATGTGACTTCTCTGAACTCAGCTCTGCCTCTTGTGTATTTGCTCAGTAGTCACAAGTTTTTTGAGCTGTTCTCAAATTAGTGACAGTAGCAGAGTCGGCCAGACCTGACATTTTACTACTACTACTTAACATTTCTAAAGCGCTACTAGGGTTACGCAGCGCTGTACAATTTAAACATGGAAGGACAGTCCCTGCTCAAAGAGCGTACAATCTAGAAGACAAGTGAACAGTCAATCTGATAGGGTGCATAGAATGGGGCATCATATATTTCTCAAAAGGTTAGGCGCCGAAGGCAGCATTGAAGAGGTGAGTTTTAAGCAGAGATTTGAAGATGGGTAGGGAGGGGGCTTGGCGTATGGGTTGAGGAAGTTTGTTCCAGGCATAGGGTGAGGCAAGGCAGAATGAGCGGAGCCTGGAGTTGGCAATGGTGGAGAAGGGTACTGAGAGAAGGAGTTTTTCATTCAAAGAATAGTTAAGGTCTGGAATTCGCTGCTGGACGATTTGTTTGGAAAAGTCCATAGTCTGCTATTGAGATAGACATGGGGAAGCCATTGATTGCCCTGGAATTGGTAGCATGCAATGGTGCTACCAATGGGTTTTTGCCAGGTACTTGTGACCGAGATTGGTCACTGTTGGAAGCAGGATGCAGGGCTAGATGGACCATTGGTCTGACCCAGTATAGCTATTCGTATGTTATTAATCATACTCCGAAACCCATTTTTTCCATATGCTCTTGATGCTGCTGGAGCCCTGGGCAGGGGGCGATGATTGTCAGCATGATTGTTGTTATATAAGGGATTTGATCTTTCTAGTACGACTGCATCTATCCTGGGTACAGTGGGTTTTGGGGGTGTTTGGAGGGCTCAACACTTACCACCACAAGTGTAACAGGTAGGGGGGATGGGCCTGGGTCTGCCTGCCTGAAGTGCACTGCACCCATTAAAAAGTGCTCCAGGGACTTGCATACTGCTGTCAGGGAGCTAGGTATGACATTTGAGGTTGGCATACAGGCTGGCCAAAAAGGTTTTGATTTTTATTGCTTTAATGTGGGAGGGGGTTGGTGACCACTGGGGGAGTATGGGGAGGTCATTCTCCATTCCCTCCAGTGGTCATCTGGTCAGTTGGAGCACCTTGTTGAGGCTTGGTCGTGAAAATAAAAGGACCAAGTAAAGCTGGTGAAATACTGCTTAACGCCGCTTTTTGTTTTTCCATTATCCGCAAAAGCCAGCCATCTGGTAGCCACGCCCATGCCCACCCATGTCCCGCCTCTGCTAAGCCACCGACACACCCCCTTAAACTTTAGCCGGTGAGGCGATGGGAAAGCGGCGATGCTGTCAAATACACCACTTTCGATTATACCGATTTCGCCGCTTTTGAGAGATCGCTGGCCATCTCCCGATCTATGTCGGGAAATGGCCGGCGATCACTTTCGATTATAAGCTGGATAGTGTCCCAGTATCAGTGCACCCAAGACTCAGGCATCCACAGTTATTTACACAGTCCCTCAATGCGGCAGAGACTGGCGTAATTCACAGCATTCTGCTAGTTACTTGGCTAACTAGGACCCCACCTAAGTTCTGCCAATGCTCCTAATGAGTCAAGTAGAGGATGTCCAAACTTTGCAACTGTCATCCACATATTTAAGTTTCCTTCTGTTACAAATCAGCAAATAAATAGTAATAAAGGTATTAATATATGCATTAAAGGTACACAAAGGAAGACACGACTTTCCTTACTCTTTGGAATTCATTGGCCAAGAATGCTTACAATTTTTGCACAGAAATATCTTCCTAAAACGTAGATCGAGCAACCAACCAGAGTTATGACACAGCCAGAATCAACTGTCCTAAAAATCACATGAGCAGTGTATGAAGATGAGTTTTGCTGCCAGCAGGAATCCCTGCTTTTTACCTATGTTCATGGGTAGAACTTTGTTGTAGTTGAAGAGTTTTGACATTTATTCTTCATATACACCAAGCTCTGGACGTAAGGGTGAGTTTCTCTGCTTGAGACTTGAGTGCACTGATAATCTTTGGATGACAGTGGCCTTGGTTTACTGCACTGTACGCACTCAAGAAGTCAAAATACTTCCTGCCTTCCACATCCCAGACATAAACACCTAAAGACAAGAAAGCATCTTCATGAGCAGACATACTGGACCAAGCAAAATGTTTGAAAAAAAGAATGGTCAGATAGCAGATGTTCATGTCACCCTAACTGCTACATACACTCAGAATAATTTACCCCAGGAACTGCAACAGTAAAATGAACTGTACACATCCATAAGTCTTTTTTCAGCCCAAGCATTTCCCTGAGTTGAGGAGGCTCTAACGTACCTTTTCCTCTTTCAAGTGATAGTTGTGAGAACCGTATCTTTCCTCCCGTTCAAACACGTAGTTTGATGTAAGCGGCTCCTGGGTCAGCGTTGTAGGGGCAGAATGTATTGAAGCATGAACCCTGCGACGCAGGATGGTGAATGTCTGTCTCTGAGCAAGCTTGGAAAACATCTTACTGGGAGAGGGAAGGAAAAAAATAAAGTTGTTCCAACAATAACATCTATTTTACACTTACAACTTGTATGTAATGGTTTATTTTTAGTTTGCTAAAAGCAAGTCGAAGCATTGTTCAGTTATAATGCAAAGATAAAAAGAAAAGGAAAGGACTCCATGTAATTAAAGGAAAGGGACCCTCGGCCACAATAATCAACTAAACATCTACTCTATTCTATATTCCACAATCGAGATAACTATCTGAATCTCCATTTATCAATCGAAGGCTATGGTACAATAACAGTACAACACTGTTGCTGGCAGACGGAGGGATTAGGAAAGAACCAGATCGGATATTTTCAAGAGCCTAAAATCCAAGAAGGATTTTTTACCCGCTTGCAATAAAAAAAAAAAAAAAGGGGGTGGCTTTGGCGTGCATCAAACCCACGTGCCGACTCCACCGCAGGGATCCTTTTACCACAGCTTAGTAAAAGGACGCCTAAGCATTTTAACTCAGATTGGGCAGTGCCGGCATAAATCATGTTTACAGCAGTGTAATTTAGAAGAAATGAAAGCATGTTAAATTGTGTGTCATGAGTTCAGATCCAAAAAATTCCTAACATATCCGAGGTTTCAAACCTGCTTTCAAAACTATAGAGATTTGTTTAGAAGATATAAAGGTGGTAATCTAGATCAACCTAGATAGCAAAAGGAATCAAAGAGCAGTGCAGTTACAGACGGAGGAGAACAGTCACCTGTCATCTAATAAACTAATGTTTTGTCTGGATTTAAGATGTTTGGCAAGCCAAGTAGCAACCAGTTTAAGGCAGGTTGAGTTAAGATCAATATTACAATCATTTGTATAGTGAATCAACAGGATGTCATCAGCATAAAAACAGAAGCGGATTCTAAAAGATTGGATTAGTGTAGCTAGAAGACTAATGAGGAGATTAAAAAAAACAATTGCCATGCTGGGACAGACTGAAAGATCCATTCCTAATACCCAACATTGCATTTGCTTTCTTAGCCACCGCACCACGCTGAGCAGAGAATTTCAGAGTATCAACGATAACACCTAGATCCCTTTCCTGTTCGGTGACTCCTAATGTGAAACCTTGAATCACATGCCTATAGTCAGTAGTGTGCTGGAGCCGGCTCGCAAGAGCCGCTTGTTAAATTTTGACAGCTCTTGCGAGCCGGTTGTTGTTTGGGGCGAGCCGGCTCCATTACAGAGGTAAGCATGGCAAGAGGGCGCCATGTTTACCTCCCGCTCCCAAACATGTGCAGCGATTGTCCTTCGCCCCCACCGTCCCCTCCTGCTCCCATCCATCTTTTTAATTACCTCTCCGTTGAAGCGCCGCATTATTTAAGCCCTGCTGCCTGTCTCCAGCCTTCCCTGCTTGCTTCGATGAGTTCGTTCATGCCCTTAGTCCCGCCTTCTGACGTCAGAAGGCGGGACTAAGGGCACGAACGAACTCATCGAAGCAAGCAGGAAAGGCTGGAGACAGGCAGCAGGGCTTAAATAATGCGGCGCTTCAACGGAGAGGTAATAAACAAGATGGATGGGAGCGGGAGGGGACGGTGGGGGTGAAGGACAATCGCTGCACATGTTTGGGAGCGGGAGGGCAGGGGAGGGAGAAGAATCGCTGGACATGTTTGGGAGCAGCAGGAGAGAGAAGCCAATTGCTGGGCATGGATGGGTAGGGGGGGCAGGGGAGAGAAGCCAATTGCTGGATACCCTATCTTCCCTGGACCACCCTCCCTTGTCACATCCCCCTTGGCAGGGCTATGAATTTTAAGGTGGTTGTGACTGGCAAGCTCATTTTCAAAGCACTTAGCCTCCCAAAGTTCCATAGAAACCTATGGAACTTAGCCTCCCAAAGTGCTTTGAAAATATGCCTCAGAGTATCCTTAAGGGGAAATGGCAGAGCGAAAGAAAAGATCTCTAAGGACACCACAGGTGGGTGGGTAAGAAGTTGAAAGAGATGTGTGGAGTACATACTTTGAAGGAGTAGATTCTACAGAAAAGAAAGCCAACATAAAATCTAACCTGAGATACCAATGGACTACTACTACTACTATTTAACATTTCTAAAGCGCTACCAGGGTTGCACAGCGCTGTACAATTAACAAAGAAGGACAGTCCCTGCTCAAAGGAGCTTACAATCTAAAGGACAAAAAGTGCAGTCAATCAAGATTGAGGCAGTCTAGATTTCCTGGATAGAGGTACAATGGTTAGGTGCCAAAAGCGACATTGAAGAGGTGGGCTTTGAGCAAGGATTTGAAGATGGGTAGGGAGGGGGCTTGGAGTATGGGCTCAGGGAGTTTATTCCACGCATAGGGTGAGGCGAGGCAGAAAGGGCGGAGTCTGGAGTTGGCGGTGGTGGAGAAGGGTACTGAAAGGAGGGATTTGTCCTGTGAGCGGAGGTTACGGGTAGGAGCCTAAGGGGAGATGAGGGTAGAGAGGTATTGAGGGGCTGCAGATCGAGTGCATTTGTAGGTTAGTAGGAGAAGCTTGAACTGTATGCGGTACCTGATCGGAAGCCAGTGAAGTGACTTGAGGAGAGGGGTGATATGAGCATAACGGTCTTGGCGGAAGATAAGACGCGCAGCAGAGTTCTGAACGGATTGAAGGGGGGATAGATGGTTAAGTGGGAGGCCAGTGAGGAGTAAGTTGCAGTAGTCAAGGTGAGAGGTAATGAGAGAGTGGATGAGAGTTCGGGTGGTGTGCTCAGAGAGGAAAGGGCAAATTTTGCTGATGTTATAGAGGAAGAAGCAACAGGTCTTGGCTGTCTGCTGGATATGGGCAGAGAGGGAGGAGTCGAAGATGACTCCGAGGTTGCGGGCAGATGAGACGGGGAGGATGAGGGTGTTATCAACTGTTGTGCAACACCAGAGAAACAAAAAAATGCATGTCCTCCAGTACAATGCAAAATAAAAAACACACAATGCAAATTCTCAACACCAACATAATTCAATCACTAAACTGAAAATAAAATCATTTTTCCTACCTTTGTAGTCTGCTGGTTTTATTATTCCACTCATCTTGTTCCCTATCTTTGGTTCTGCTTTCCTCCGTCTGTGCTCTTAACTCTGTTTCCAGGGCTCCTTTCCATTTGCAATGTGTTTTCTCACCTCCTGCCCTTTGATCTTTCACGTTCAGCTTTGTTTCAATTTCTCTGCCTCCTTGTCAAATTTATCTCGTCTGTCCTTTTCATCTCCTTTTTTTCTCTTCCATATCCATTATCCATCTTCCCTTTGTGTCCCTATCCCCTATTCTGCCTCCATGTTCAGCATCTCACTTCCCATGACCAACATCTCCATTCTGTATCCCTACCCCCCCCCCCCCATGTCTAACATCATCATTTCCTTGACCATAGGCTCCCTTCTGTATCCCTAACCCCTGCCCCAAGTTCAGCATTGGTCTTCTGTGTCCCTGTCTCTATACTCCTCCCTTATCCCTCCCCATTCTCAGCTTCTTTCTCTCTACCCTTCATGCCCAACATGGCCCAGCATGCCCTCCTCCCTTCCCTCCATCTTCCACAGGCCACAGTCCCACATATAATCTCTCCCTCTCTCTGGGACCCCTGGGTAGTTTTGCATCTCTCCCTCTCTACTCATTTGCCCCCTGGTAGTTAATCACAACCCCGCTGGGTAGCTTGGCATCTTCCCTCCCCAGCCCCCCCCCCCCCATAGTTCATCTTTTCCCCCTCCCCTGCAGGTCCAGATTTTCTTTTGTCCCCTTTCCCTACCAATCTAGCATCTCTCCTGCCCCCCCCCCCCCACCACCACCACCAATCCAGCAGCTCTCCCTTCCCTGCCTAGCCCTGCTGCACTTCTAACCTGTCTCCTTGCTCCCTCCTCCTGAGTGCAAGTCAGCAGCTCTCCTGATCCCCCCCCCCCCCCCTTCTTCCCATGCCCATGGTGCTTCAAACATTTCTCTTTGCAGCTGCAGCAATCAACACATGCTGTCTGCAGCTACTGCTGGAACCTTTCCTCTGCAGGTCCCACTCTGTGCTAATGCAATTTCCTGTTTACACAGGGGCCCGAACATGTAGAATCTCAAATAGGGAAAGTGAAATGGGACTTGATATACTGCCTTTCTGTGTTTTTTGCAACTACATTGAAAGTGGTTTATATAGTGTATTCAGGTACTTATTTGTACCTGGGGCAATGGAGGTTTAAGTGACTTACCCAGAGTCACAAGGAGCTGCAGTGAGAATTTAACTCAGTTCCCCAGGATCAGAGCACTAACCACAAGGCTACTGTCCAGATGCTCCTGATCTATTCCATCTTCCCCTTTCTCCTGGCAGGAGGAGAATTTGCATATAAAAAAACTTGCCCATTTCTGTGAAATCAGCACTGGCTCCCAATTTGACTCAAATGCTGCAACTTGGTGGCGCTGAGCAAAGCAGCAGAAGTAAAAGCAGAATATCCTCTTCTGTCTGCAGAGAGGTTTAAGGTTTGGGAAGGAGGGTTGGGGTCCCAGTGGCCATGGCAGGGAAGTAGGGTCTGCAACTTCTTGTTCTGCTGGCTGGGGTTGCTAAGGTGGCCAAGTACTGATACCCTCCCTATAATTGCATGACCCCTGAATAAGAAGCTAATTATCCTCTTAGGATGCTTTTAAACTAAACCACTTTTCTTCAGCAGCAGTAATTAAGCAGTCCTTATGCTTGGGATAGAGAGTAATCGGGCACCAGCCAACTATTACCACTGTTCAGACATTATCAGTCTCCAAAGGACAGAAGGGATCTTTCTATTCAGATTTAACAGCACGATAGATCCTGTCCTAAAATTACAGGGGCAGATGTGCAGCACTTCTGTTCTCCTTGGGAGTATGATTTAGTCATGTAGTTTCTGTAGGCTCAGGGTTGCCTCTCTGGAGATTCAGCCTCCTTCTCTAGATGAGCTATTACAGAAGTAATTTTATTCTATTAAGGTCATGCAGGTTGATTTTTGTTATAAATATTACAGTGAATATAAAAGCATTTGACTTATCATGTGATATAAGGGGGGGGGGGGGGTAGGAAGAGTCTTCTAGGGGGGAGGGGAGGGAAGGAGCGTCTCCAGAAGTCTCATGCAAATAAATGCGGATGGGTTGAAGTTGAACTCTTGTTAATAGTTGGGGGAAACTAAGTGACCGCTGTTGACACTGGGGGAGGGGGGAGTTACATTTGAGTCTGGAAGATACCGTATACCCATTTGTGATAGGTCATACTGTCTTAGGGCTACAATGTATATGTTTTGAAATGAACAGCAATAATACCTGTTCCCACTACAATATTGAGCTATGACTATAAGATGGAGGGGTGGGGGGTGGGGAATAAATGGCAAAAGAATGATGACGGAATGTATCCCTTGAATGGTATATGTACAAATTCATTTAGAATTGCTATCTGTTCATATTGTTACATATGTTTCTTTGAATTGTCATCAATAAAAATGTTGAATTATAAAACCATTTGACTTAAAACTACAAATAATAAAAAAAAAGAACCTAAGAATAGCCATACTGGGTCAGACCAATGATCCATCTAGCCAAATATCCTATTTCCAACAGCGGCCAATCCAGGTCACAGGTATTTGGCAGAAACCCAATTAGTAGCAAGTTTCATGCTACTGATTCACCCGCTCCCAAAAAGAAGCAGGGAGACTAGTTTTAATGCTAAAAAGCAGGGAGGAGTCACTTTAACCCTCCCCCCCCCCAAAAAAAAAGCAGGGGTATTGGTAATAATAATAAAAAACAGGGAGGGGTCACTTCACCCCCTGAAAACAAGCACAGGTATTGGTAATAATACTAAAAAGCAGGGAAAGGTCTTCAACCCCCCCCCCCCCCAGAAAGAATCAAAGGGATGAGGTCTCTTCACCCGCTCCCAAAAAGAAGCAGGGAGACTAGTTTTAATACTAAAAAGCAGGGAGGGGTTACTTCACCCCCTCCCAAAAAGAAGCAGGGATACTAGTTTTAATACTAAAAAGCAGGGAGGAGTCACTTCAACCCCCCACAAAAAAGCAGGGGTATTGGTAATAATAATAAAAGGCAGGGAGAGGTCCTCGCCCCCTCCCAAAAAGAAGCAGGGAGACTAGTTTTAATACTAAAAAGCAGGGAGGAGTCACTTCAACCCCCCACAAAAAAGCAGGAGTATTGGTAATAATACTAAAAGCCAGGGAAAGGTCTTCAACCCCCCCCAGAAAGAATCAAAGGGATGAGGTCTCTTTACCCCCTCCCAAAAAGAAGCAAGGAGACCTAGTTTTAATACTGAAAGGCAAGGAGGGGTCTCTTCAACCTCTGACAGCCTTTCCTTGGTTGTGATGTGGCTCTGGGGTGAGTGTGACACTTTTTCTGTCATGCTCACTGCAGAATCACATCAGCAATGCATTATGGTGGGTGTAGTTCTAGAGCAATGTGATTCCACTTTGCCTATCTGTTTAGAAATGTTAAATGATTGGTTAAGCTATTGCCAGTTTTTAAGCACTGTTCCCATTGCTGGGTTTCTCCCCTGCTTACTGGGTGGAGCTTCCCCTGTTTTATATCCTCTAGTCATCACGAGGTAGCTGCCATCTTGTAAGACAGTTCAGAATCCTTTTCTTTGTTACCCTTCGTTAGTGCACTTAGTTTTTACCTTGTATGTTGCTGAAAGAGGGCATTGTACACCATTCTGACAGCTCTGAGCTACTGCTAATCTCAGTACCACGGAGACTCTGTGCCAGTGGGCAGAACCTCTGATCTGCAGTAACTGTGAGTAAAACATTGTTACTCAATAAAGGAATTTTCAGAGAGAGAGTGTCTCCAGCTGTGAACTGGTGTGCCAAGTTTATGGCAACAAGTCCTAGAGACCGTCACCTGCATAAGCACGGAGGGGTCTGAAACCCACAGAAAGAAGAAAGGGGATGTGTTATACTACTATAGAGTAGGAAGGAGTCTCTTCCATAGAAAGCAAAGCAGCAGGTGGACTGGTAATAATACTAAAAGGCAGGGAGAGGTCTTCAACCCCCCCCCCCCCCAGAAAGAATCAAAAGGATGAGGTCTCTTTACCCCCTCCCAAAAAGAAGCAGGGAGACTAGTTTTAATACTGAAATGCAGGGAGAGGTCATTTCACCCCCCCCCCCCTGCAAAAGAAAACAGGGGTATTGGTAATCAGGGACGTATCTGCGTGGGGCCCCCGCAGATTTCGCCCTGGACCCCCTTACCGCCGTCAACCCTCCCCCGCCGTCACCTGGGCTACTTTTGCTGGCGGGGGACCCCAACCCCCGCCAGCCAAGGTCCGCTTCCTCCTGCTGCTGCCTTTAAAAATATTCCTTCAGCTGGTGGGGGACCCCAACCCCCGCCAGCCGAGCCGAGGTCTTTTAAGTTCTTCTTCGTCCTCCGTGTCCGTGCTGTTCAAAGGAGCTGCTGAATCCCGGAGTCTGACGTCGCTGCACATTGTACGTGCAGGACGTCTTGCACGTACAACATGCAGCAACGTCAGACTCCGGGATTCAGCAGCTCCTTTGAACAGCATGGTCGGATACGGAGGACGAAGAAGAACTAGGAAATCAGACTGCAACATTTGCATTTCAACGCAGAAGGACGGAAAGGGGTGGAGCGGAGAAAGAAAGAGCTGAAATTTTTTTTTTCGCGTTGCACAAAGTTTAGACAACTTCGCCTTCAGTTGTCGATGACTGTTGATGGGACTTGTTTAGGATGGTGGGCAGACTGGAGAGCATAGGGTGAGATTGGACTGATGTATCTTTACAGTTTTCTTGCATGAATGGGTGTCTCCTTCCTATCAGACAATGGAATACCTTTCTATGGTCAATCTTGTTTTCTGATAACGTTTTAATTGATGTTTGTTTTTTAATATTTAATATTTTTAATTCCGTGAAGCAGGAGCGTATCTGAAGTTCGGCGGTGGCGGGGGGGGGGGGGGGGGGGGCTATAATGTGCCCCATCACTCTGGCTCTGGCCCCCCCCCCTACCGCCGAACTTTACCCCTCCTCCAAAAAAAAACAGGGCTATTGAAAATATTACTAAAAGTCAGGGAGAGGTCTTCAACCCCCCCCCCTTCCCAGAAAGAAGCAAATTGATGCTTCAACCCCCCCCCCCCCTTCACAAAAAGAAGCAGGGAGACTAGTTTTAATACTAAAAAGCAGGGAGGAGTCACTTCAACCCCCCCAAAAAAGCAGGGGTATTGGTAATAATACTAATAGGCATGGAGAGGTCTTCAACCCCCCGAAAAAGAATCAAAGGGATGAGGTCTCTTTACCCCCTCCCAAAAAGAAGCAAGGAGACCTAGTTTTAATACTGAAAGGCAAGGAGGGGTCTCTTCAACCTCTGACAGCCTTTCCTTGGTTGTGATGTGGCTCTGGGGTGAGTGTGACACTTTTTCTGTCATGCTCACTGCAGAATCACATCAGCAATGCATTATGGTGGGTGTAGTTCTAGAGCAATGTGATTCCACTTGCCTATCTGTTTAGAAATGTTAAATGATTGGTTAAGCTATTGCCAGTTTTTAAGCTCTGTTCCCATTGCTGGGTTTCCCCCATGCTTACTGGGTCTGAGCGTCCCCTGTTTTATTAAGCCCTCTAGTCATCAGGTAGTTGCCATCTTCCCTTTCTTGTGTTACCCTTTGTTAGTGCACTTAGTTTTTACCTTGAAGGAAGCTGAAAAAGGGCATTGTATGCAGGGCCGCCGAGAGTGGGGGACAGGGCGGACAAAAGTCCCCGGGCCTCCGGGGTGCCCGGTGGCGCCGCCTGGCCCGCCCTCTGTCGCTCTCGGAACTAACCTTAAGCCTCCTTTCACTTCCCAGCATGCAGCAGCACGGCAGGCCACTCCTTCCTTCCGTGTCCCGCCCTCACCTGACGTAATGTCCGTAAGGGCGGGGCACGGAAGGAGGAGAGGTCTACCCTACCGCTGCGAAGTGAAAGGAGGCTTAAGGTTAGTTCCGAGGGCCCGGCCCCGGTAGCGGGTGGAGGGGGCCGGCGACCTTGGGTGGGTGGGCAGCGGGGGGGCCCGGCAATCTCGGGTGGGCGGGGGGCCCGGGGGATCTCGGGTGGGCGGCGACCTAGGGTAAGGAGGTCCCGGAGGCGGTCTTGTCCCGAGCCTGGCTCCGGCTCTCGGCGGCCCTGATTGTACGCCATTCTGCCAGCTCTGAGCTACTGCTAATTTCAGAGATGAATGTGGAAAACGGCTGTCATTTGCCTTGAGTGAGAAACAGGTCAAGTGGTTTGAAGCTGGCAACTAGGCCTCAAAAATCAGATTGCACTCTGTTGCAGCAACACAGAGTTATGACAACCTGAAGAAATGAAACTTGGCATATGTACAAAATTAGCTGAGCTGATGCGAAAACAACAGATGCTCCAAGCCATTTTTGGGGACCCTATGGTCAGAGATCTTGCAAAATAGAGTAGTTACTTACCTGTAACAGGTGTTCTCCGAAGACAGCAGGCTGCATATTCTCACAAGTGGGTGACGCCACGTCGGCCCCGGAGGATTTTAAAGCAAAATCTAAAAATCTCTTTTACGGCGTTCTGTCGCGCGAGCGATCGCACTGCGCATGTGCGCACACCTCTTCCCGCTCGCTGTGCGGACACGCCCCTCAGTTAAATCCAAAAGATGGAGGAGACAACTCCAAAAGGGGAGGTGGGAGGGTTTGTGAGAATATGCAGCCTGCTGCCTTCGGGCATCCCTGACAAGTAGCATACGTCTCGTCTTTGAGACACTACTTGCGCTTCTCAGGGAGATGATCCGGCCCAAGACACATCCGCCGATGCGCCCGAATGACCTGCAGAGCAGGAGACGCCGAGGCGGGTGGAGACTCACTTCAAAGGTTACACCACTGATTTTGTGTCACCAGGTTGCCCATTCAGTGGCTGACCAGGGTTGCACCTGCTTAGGCTCCTGCTTTTCTCCTGTGACATACACCTTCACCACTTGTGGGGCTTAAAGACAGTGGTGTGCTGGAGCAGGCTCTCACAGCTCTGGAGAGCCATTTGTAAAGTTTTAATAAATGGATCCTAAAAATGTGGGCTTGTTTAGTTTGCTGGCGAGAGAGAGCCCACAGATAACAACAGCACTTTTATAAGAAAAAAGAAAAAGAGAAGCTTAAATGCTTTGTTTTCATTTCAGGCACAGCCCCTTGTGACTCTGGCAATTACTTAACTTTTCCTTGCCTCAGGTACAAAAAGTACCTGTATATATAAGCCACAATGAGCCTGCCATGAAAAAGTACAAATGAAAAAATAAAAAAAGAGATTTTACTCCGAGGACCTGAAGAAAACACGAAGCACTAACGAATTCCGTGTCTCCTCAGACGCGGAAAAAGAAAAACTGAGGGGCGTGTCCGCACAGCGAGCGGGAAGAGGTGTGCGCACATGCGCAGTGCGATCGCTCGCGCGACGGAACGCCATAAAAGAGATTTTTAGATTTTGCTTAAAAATCCTCCGGGGCCGACGTGGCGTCACCCACTTGTGAGAATATCAGCCTGCTTGTCTTTGGAGAAATAGAATTTCAGTAAGTCAGGTACAGAAAACCAGAACTACAAAGAGCTGATCGAAACTGAGCTGTAATTGTGGTTGAAACTGCTTGTAATGATTAAAACAGAACATAAATGGTATATAAATTGTCAGCTAGAACAATCAGGAGGAGAATTCAGCTCTTGTGATAAGGCTTGGGTTCACAATCTGAGCTCCTCTATGAGAAATAAACCTATATTCATATTGCTTCTCATCTTGATCCTGTATTACCTTTCTGCTGTAAGTATAATAATAAACCTTGAAAGCTAATTTTTCATATCCATTATTTTCTTCTGATTATTGTCTCTTGAATTGTTCAGAGTGAGTGCACTACTCTGGGGAATAGGGAGTTCAGATAAACGAGGAAAAATATATATTGTTGCAGCCTTGGGTGCAGTGGCGTAGGAAGGGGGGGGCGGTGGGGCGGTCCGCCCCGGGTGCACGCCGCTGGGGGGTGTCGGCGCTTCGCTGCTTCCCTGCTGTCTCTGTCCCAGAACAGGTTACTTCCAAGCAGTGACGTACCAAGGGCAGCTGACACCTGGGGCGGGTTACTGTTCCGGGGCAGAGAGAGCAGGGAAGCAGCGAGGCGCCGACACCCCCCAGCGGCGTGCACTGGGCGGATCGGCCCGCCCACCCGTCCCTCGCCGCATTCTTGGTATGTTCTGGGGGTGTGTGATTGCGTTCCGGAGGGGGGTGTGCCGCGCTACACTCGGGGGGGGGGGGGGGGTGCACAGTGACGACCCGCCCCAGGTGTCAGCTGCCCTTGGTATGTCACTGCTTGGGTGGCCTGTTATTTTCCAGATAGTTGTGGCTGTACTAAGGTACTGGGAGAAGGGTACAGATAAGAGAGATTTATCTACAGAACGGAGTACCCGAGGGGGGGCATAGGGAGAGACAAGAGTGGAGAGGTACTGGGAAGCAGCAGAGTGAATGCACTTATAGGTCAATAAGAGAAGTTTGAATTGAATGCGGAAACGGATAGGGAGCCAGTGAAGTGACTTAAGGAGAGGGCTAATGTGAGCATAGCGACTTTGGCGGAAAATGAGTCGCGCAGCAGAGTTTTGGACTGATTGAAGAGGAGAGAGATGGCTAAGAGGGAGGCCGGTGAGAAGCAGGTTACAATCAGAGGTGTAGCCAGATTTTGATCTCAGGGGGAGCAGACTTTTATAAAATAGGTACTGGTTGGTGTCAGCTAGACAGCAGTGTCTGTGTTGTTTCTCTGGCACTATGGAGGGCAGTGATTAATACAGGCTGTCTCTGTTGTGTCCTGCCTACAAGGAAACAGTAAGTTACATCAGGAGGCAGGACACAGAAGAAGTCCCTGGACTGGCCAGAGCAGGCAACCTGTCTTCTTAACTTCAAATATTCAAATTGTGACCATCACTTCAGGAATAGCACACCCAGTCCTTCCACTGCTAGACACCTTGTTTAAATCAAGATGGGCTTTTGTTTGTGTGGTGACTCTACAGGATGTGAAGAACACTAGTCTTGAGCATTTTTATTTTGGGTGACCTTTGGTGGCCCTTGCCCCAGAGCCTACTTTCAAATAGGGCTAGACACTTTGTGAAATAACACAAACCCTTGCAAAAAGACACCCACAACCTATACTGAAAACTTACCTCACCATAACAGCCCTAACCCACCTATGAAAAGACAGTGTTATAAATATTACAGTCGGACCTAGAGAAGTGTTTCCCTAGGTGGTCCTGGAGTACCCCCTTGCCATTCAGGTTTTCAGGCTGTCCACAATGAATCTGCATGAAAAAGATTTGCATGTAATGGAGGCAGTATATGCAAATCAATGTCATGCATATTTATTGTGGATATCCTGAAAACCTGACTGGCAAGGGGGTACTCCAGGACTGCACTAGAACACAAAACTTACCACACCATAACAGCCCCAACCCACCTATCAGAAGACAGTGCTATATATATTACACTGGGCTCTGGAGTACCAATATACCTACTATTGGGAAACTGGAACAAGCTGCACTGTTACACATTCCTACATACTACTACTACTACTTAACATTTCTAAAGCGCTACTAGGGTTACGCAGCGCTGTACAATTTAACATGTAAGGACAGTCCCTGCTCAAGGAGCTTACAATCTAAAAGACAAGTGTACAGTCAATCCGATAGGGCAAACAGATAGGGGCGGCCTGTATATTCGAAAGGTTAGGAGCCGAAGGCAGCATTGAAGAGGTGAGCTTTAAGCAAAGATTTGAAGATGGGTAGGGAGGGGGCTTGGCGTAGGGGTTCAGGAAGATTGTTCCAAGCATAGGGTGAGGCAAGGCAGAATGAGCGGAGCCTGGAGTTGGCAGTGGCAGAGAAGGGTGCTGCGAGGAGGGATTTGTCCTGTGAGTGGAGGTTACGGGCGGGAACGTAGGGGGAGATGAGGGTAGAGAGGTAGTGAGGAGCAGCATACTGAGTGCATTTGTAGGTAAGGAGGAGAAGCTTGAATTGTATGCGGTATCTGATCGGAAGCCAGTGAAGTGACCTGAGGAGAGGGGTGATATGAGTATATCGGTTCTGGCGGAATATAAGACGTGCGGCAGAGTGCTGAACGGATTGAAGGGGGGATAGATGGCTGAGAGGGAGGCCAGTGAGGAGTAAGTTGCAGTAGTCAAGGCGAGAGGTAATGAGAGCGTGGACAAGTGTTCGGGTGGTATGTTCAGAGAGGAAAGGGCGAATTTTGCTGATGTTGAAGAGGAAGAAGCGACAGGTCTTGGCAGTCTGCTGGATATGCGCAGAGAAGGAGAGGGAGGAGTCAAAGATGACTCCAAGGTTGCGGGCAGATGAGACGGGGAGGATGAGGGTGTTATCAACTGATATAGAGAGTGGAGGAAGAGGAGAAGTGGGTTTAGGTGGAAAGACGAGGAGCTCGGTCTTGGACATGTTCAGCTTCAGGTGGCGGTTGGACATCCAAGCAGCGATGTCGGATAAGCAGGCCGATACCTTGGCCTGGGTCTCTGCGGTGATGTCTGGTGTGGAGAGATAGAGCTGGGTGTCATCAGCATAGAGATGATACTGAAAACCATGAGATGAGATCAGTGAGCCTAGGGAAGAGGTGTAGATTGAAAAGAGAAGGGGACCAAGGACAGAACCCTGGGGAACTCCAACAGATAGCGGGATGGGAGTGGAGGAAGATCCATGAGAGTGTACCCTGAAGGTGCGGTGGGAGAGATAGGAGGAGAACCAGGAGAGGACAGAGCCATGGAACCCAAATGAGGACAGTATGGCAAGAAGTAGATCATGATTGACAGTGTCAAAAGCTGCGGAAAGATCGAGGAGGATGAGGATGGAGTAGTGGCCTCTGGATTTGGCGAGGAACAGGTCATTGCAGACTTTAGAGAGTGCTGTTTCTGTCGAGTGAAGAGGGCGAAAACCGGATTGAAGTGGATCGGGGATGGCATGAGAGGAGAGAAAATCAAGGCAGCGGCTGTGAACGGCGCTCAAGTATTTTAGAGAGGAAGGGTAGGAGAGAGATGGGGCGGTAGTTGGAGGGGCAGGTAGGGTCAAGTAATGGTTTTTGGAGGAGAGGTGTGACTACGGAGAGGTGTCGGACAGTTGCAGTGGAGAGAGAGAGGTTAAGGATGCGACAGATGGAGGGGGTGATAGTATGGGAGATGGTGTTAAGTAGGTTGGTGGGGATGGGATCGGAGGAACAGGTGGTGCATTTCGAGGAGGAAAGAAGGCGGGCGGTTTCATCCTCGGTGATCTCAAGAAAGGAGGAGAAGGAGGCCTGGGTCGGTTGGTTGAGGGAGAGGGCTGAAGGGTGAGGTGGCTTGGTAGTGAACTCAAGGCTGATCTTTTGCACCTATATGCTAGCAGAATCCTTCACCTCAGTCACACATGCAGAACATGGACAGACCCTCATCTATATAACAAAAGAGTAGCCATACTGGGTCAGACCAATGGTCCATCTAGCCCAGTATCCTGTTTCCAATGTGGCCAACCCAGGTCACAAGCACCTGGCAGAAACCCAAATTGTGACAACATTCCATGCTACCAATCTAATGTAGAAAAGGGAGCCACAACCCCCCCCCCCCAAAAAAAAAAAAAAAAAACAACAACAAAAATTGAAATAGAGACCCCCTGCCCAAGGAAGCCAGACTCTAAACAGTGCAATACTGATAAACAAAAAGAGACAGAAATGCATTTTCTTCTGTACTTTGCAAAATAAAAATAGAAAAAATTTACATTTTACAAAGCAGGTACATCTCAGTGTTCTGTCCTCTGACAGCCTCGCACTAGTTTATAACGTAATCCTAAAATGTGTGTAATTCTTTTACTGTTAATCTCAGTTCTAAGGACTCATTGTTTCTTGTACAGCGCTGCGTAGCCCTAGTAGCGCTCTAGAAATGTTAAATAGTAGTAGTAGTAGTCATTGCTGCAGTTTCTCACTGCAAAGAGGTGTGGTAGCCGTGTTAGTCCACTCTTAAAGGTAATCAATAGAAATCAAACAAAATAAAACATGGAAAAGAAAATAAGTATCACTGCAAAGATACATGAGCAATGCACAGTGGGTAATGTAGTTCATAGGCAGTGCAACCACACATGTTTGGCTGTGTAAGAACTGTTACCACTGGTTGTGAGGCTGCCCAGACCTCCTCCCTCTCTCTGCCAAGCTTGGCTCTTTTGTCTTCCTGCTATCATTTCCTGGTCATTCTCACTATCTCTGTCCTGAGAGGTCAGCCAGGTATGACCTTTCTCTCCAATCAAGAGCCGTCCTCTAGGACCACCCCTTGCTACCCGATGGCAGGCTCTGTCCCCATTGGTCTCTACCTGCACCTCCCTGAGCCTGAGTGAAGCCTCAACACCTCTTTGTCCCTTCAGCCATGAGGCTTTCCAACATCTAGCCAGAGCCATGGAGCATGCACCATCTTATTCCAGACAGCTCTGTCCTGCTGAAACTCCCTGTAATGAACCTGGCTTTTTACCTGGAAAATATCTCCTCCCTAATGAGATATTGCACGTTCCAGTCACCCAGCTTTGAACCATTTCTACTGTTGCAGGAATTACCACTATTGTTAGCAGAATCTGTGGTACTTCAGGAGTCAAACACCACACACCAGAATGAGAGAGAAATCTTCTTTATTTGCCAGCAAACAAAGTAGGACATCAGCTCTAGGTCTCTCCTTCTCTTCAGCTCTCTGTGTCTTGTCTCTCTCGTCTCAGCTCCTTCTCTTCTAACGTAAGCAGCTTCTGCTCTCAGTTATATAGGGTCCTACACCTCTCTAGCCCCCCTTTCTCACCAGATGGTAAAGAATAGATTGATTACCCTGTCTTGAACTAATTATTACTTACACATTACTTAAAAATATCAGTTACATAGGTTTGAGATATTTCCTAAACTGACCTATGACCTGGGGCCTCTCAAACTAGACAATGTGGCACCTATCTCCTGCATTTTATTATTATTCACATAATCAGATTCCCAATCAACTTCATACTAACTGGGTTCTGGCATTCATTAAGGGGTCAAGGGGCCAAGGGGCCAGTCTTGCTTAATGGCACACAGACATGGTTTGTTATTACTTTCAGGAGGCCAGTCCTACATTTAGCTATTCATCAAGGAGAAGAGAGTTGACTTGTCCTGACCTCTTTCACCTAGCTAGGACTGTGGATAATTCAAACCAGATGATGACCTCTTAAACTGCAGACAAAGCTCACTTGAAAAGTCAGACACTGGATTGAAAAGATATTCTACACAGAAATAGAACTTATTAATTAAACAGAATAAAACATATTCTAAAATAAGCAGAAATCAGAATTCCTTATAAGACAAAATCTAAATTATCTAGAATTATTTAAACCTACACTATCTCCTTCTAAACAGGGTTAGCCTAATCTTTTTAAAACTGCAGTATGCCTTGCTTGCTGATCCCCTCGAGATTGAATGGCATCCAGATGTGGTAAATATGAACTAGCCTTAACAATCCATCACTCAAAAAGGGACAAAGAAAGTTTCATTTCTCACTGACCTTTCTAACCTCTAGTCTAGCAAAAGCTAGACATTTGAGCAAATTAAAACCAGATGGCATTCTACCACTTGCAGGACTGAAAAGTTAAACACCAAATTAATATGATTTCTTTGCCCAGGCTGCCTCACTACCTGTTCAACTATCCTTCCCCCCCTGCAATATAGCTACCTCTCCTCAGATCTCCACCCCCAACAGCTCTCAGATTAAGGAGTCTCTGTGTCCTGGAGCAGCACCTCGGAACATCAATCTGTGAGTAAATTATCTGTGATTTAATCAATAAAAGAGACTTCTGTTTTTCTCTGTTTCTTCTGCAAGAAAGGGCACTTAAGGGGGCCGTATATTACAAGAACAGGCTGCACAGGTTTGGCAATAAAACTGGGGCCCTGCTTGCCCGAGTGGTGAAAACATGGGGAGGAAATAGAGTGCTATCAGCCATAAAGGACGAGAAAGGTAAAATACATACGAAAAGCGAAAAAATAGCAAATATATTCCGAGCACATTTCAGCCAAATATATCAAAAATATAAAGACATAGATAAAGAATCCCTCATGAGTTATTTAGAAGCCTCCAAGTTGCCAAAACTCTCTCCACTAGCATTGCAGACACTGAATGGCCCAATCACTGGTAAAGAGCTCCAAGCCACCATAAAGTCATTGCCACATCACTCTGCCCCGGGTCCCGATGCTCTCTCCACTAGCATTGCAGACACTGAATGGCCCAATCACTGGTAAAGAGCTCCAAGCCACCATAAAGTCATTGCCACATCACTCTGCCCCGGGTCCCGATGGATTCACGGGAGAGTTTTACAATATGATACCCCAGAAAGCGTTATTGGCACTGTATGACTATCTAGAGGACGCAGTGGAGACAGGAAGGTTCCCCATTCACAATAACATGGCATTGATATCATTCTTACCCAAACCAGGTAAAGAAAGGGACAAACCGGAGGCCTACCGACCAATTTCATTATTGAATGTAGATATAAAAATATTAGCAAAAATCTTGGCCACCAGGTTGGCTCAATACTTACCAGATATAATTGGGCCTGAACAAGTGGGCTTCGTGAAGGGCAGACATTCTTCTACTAACTAGTAAAAAAAGTCCCGTTTCCGTGAGAAATGAAACGGGCGCTAGCAAGGCTTTGCTTGGAGTGTATGTTTGAGGGGGAGTGTGTGTGTCAGAGAGAATGAGAGAGAGAGAGAGTGTGTGTGTGTTTGTGTGAGAGTGTGAGGGACAGAGTGTCTGTGTGTGTGAGACTGTGTGTGTGTGTGAGAGAGAGAGATAGAGTGCAAGAGACAGAGATTGAGTGAGTGAGTGAGTGCTTGTGCCCCCACCCCGAGCAGTAACTTTCTTTATGGCCTCCCTTTCACTTGCAATGTGGTGAAGTTATTGAGCTCCCAGGGAGGATATGGGGGGTAGCCCCATCCCATCCCATCCGGCCATGGAGGCGCGATCGCGTGCTGCCCTTGTCCCGCTACAGGCCCCAAGCTCTCCTTCGCCTGAGCAACTAAGGTCTGAGGCATCGTCCATCCCGGGAATGCTGGTGGGTACGGCCAACTTCCTGAAGTGGCTGCCTCTTGCCTTCCTTTAGCTTTCTTTTTCTTGTCTTTCTTGGCCGATATAGCTTCTATGGTGACGGCTGCCTTCTTGTTAGCTTGCTTTCTTTGTCCTTTCTGTCTGCGGTGCTCGGTGTTGGTGTCTCCGGTGCGTCACTCCGGTCTTCCTCGTACGCCGTCTTCTCTTGAGCTTTCATGGGTGATGCGCTGCGTCCGTCCTCCGCTCTGATTTCTTCTGTGGGACAGTTTTCGATCGCATCTGTACCTGCGTCCATTCTGATGGGGGAGGTAATGCAAGGTAGCCGACAGACAAGGATCTAAATAGACTTAAGAGATAACAAGTTAATATCTGCCTCTCAGTGTAGGTACATAATTGCTAAGATCCCCCTTTTTTTTTTTTTTGTGGGAGATCCTGTGACCTCCCGCGGGTATTAGCAGCCAACGTTTGTACCATTATCTATATAGTTTATATATATATATACCGTATTTTTCGGACTATAAGACGCACCGGACCATAAGACGCACCTAGGTTTTAGAGGAGGGAAAGAGGAAAAAAAAAAAATTTTCCTCTTTCCCTCCTCTAAAACCTAGGTGCTCCGGTGCGTCTTGTCCGAATTTTTGACCTCCGTTTTGTACTTACAGGATACCGTGTTCCCTGGTGGTCTAGTGACGTCGGGGCAGGAAAGAGCCCCCTCTTTCCTGCCCATCGCGCTGCTCTCCCTGCTTCTCAATGGTTTCCGACGGTCTCGGCGAGATTCAAAATGGCCGCCGAGAATCTCGGCGGCCATTTTGAATATCGCCGAGACCGCCGGAAACCATTGAGAAGCAGGGAGAGCAGCGCGATGGGTAGGAAAGAGGGGGCTCTTTCCTGCCCCGACGTCACTAGACCACCAGGGAACACGGAATCCTGTAAGTACAAAACGGAGGTCAAAAACCGCTACCTTCGGACTATAAGACGCACCCCCCATTTTCCTCCCAAATTTTGGGGGAAAAAAGTGCGTCTTATAGTCCGAAAAATACGGTATATATATTTTTTTAAATTATAATAATTATAATAATTATTATTTATTTTATTTTATTTCCTTTTTCCTTTTATCGTTGCTCAAGCTCTTCAATTGACTCTGCCCACTCCAAGATGGCTGCCCTCCATAGAGCATTATGCATTCCCCGAAATTGCCCTATCCAAGATGGCTGACCCCTGTATTCAAGCTAGCTCTAACCAATATGGCCACCAAGATGGCCACCCCCAGCATTCCAGCTAACACTCACCAATATGGCCGCCCCCTGCAGCAAGCATGCTTTACCATGAGGCTGCCTACATTCTGCCCTGATACCACGATCCTTCCAAAACTCCTATCCCCAGGATGGCCGCCCCCTGCATACAAGCTAGCGCTGCTATCCCTTCTCTTCTTTTTTTTTTTTTTTTACTTACTGGTCGCTATTCAGTTGCGGGGTGTCTATCGAAGGCAGGGGTCCTGCACGCTGCTCGTCCCGTTGCCGGATGGGATTGCTAAATCGCCCTGGAACCCGTGCGACCCGCCAAAGTCTGTCACAATTCGCCGCTCCTCGCTCGTCCTCGCTGACCTACTAGAAGCCGCTGCCTGTTCCCGAGCAGGAATTCGCCGCTCCTCAAGATGGGGCAGGGGAATCGACGTTGGTCGCTCTGAATGCCACTCTGCAGGTGAGGTCAGGAGCACCTGGAGCCCGGACGCGAAAGAGGGCGTCCGGGCTCCTCCCCGGGGCTTTTATACCTCATTTCCTCTCCTCATTTTTCCCAGCGGGGTGCCCCTTTCACGTCAGGCACGCGCCCACCTTGTACCTGTCCTGGGCATCCCGCTGGCCCGAACGCGCATGCCCCCTCGGTGCACGGCGCCATGTTATCTTCGGCTCCGTGCACCCAAGGGGGCACTGCGCCTCTCTGTATGCAAGGAGTAATTTTCTTTGTGGCCTCGGGGAGTGTATGTGATCGTTCTGTGCCTTTTCCTTCCTTTGCAATCTGCTGAACAGTCCGTCATTCCCCCCCTCCTCCCCCCCCCCCACCCCCAGGATGTACCAGCACAGTAATTTTGTTTATGGCCTCCGGGAGTGTATCTGATCCTTCTCTGCCTTTTGTTTCCCTTGCAATCGGTCCTGCAAAAGCAGATTGTTTATTTATTTACCTGCCGGGGAGGATGTGCCAGGGAAATTTACAGAGCTGCTTAGGTTGTCTGTGAGGCTGGTGTCTGTGTAGGTTTCCTCCCTTCACAGTTCCTGCATGCTGCCTGGGAAGCTGGGAGGAGTAACACTGCAGCGCATTGCACTCATGGGAACACAGGTCTACACAAGTTCGGAAGTGGGTGGAGCTCCAGGCTTCATTAGAACATTGGGGTTGTGAATTAAGTCTGAATGGGGCGTGGCTGAGGGCTGGACTGAGAGTCACAGTGAGGGGTGCTGACAGGCTAGAACAGTACAGGGCTTCAGTGTTTCCCTGCCACACAGTGAGCTTCAGAATTGAAGGTGAGAATTATTTATATAGATGTGTGTAAATTGCTGATGGCAATGAGCTACAGCCAAGTAAATCATGTACCTGAAGTTCTCCTCAGTCTCGATGCCGAAAAGGTATTTGTCAAAATAGGATGGGAATTTTTGTTTGGGGTGTTAAATTATATGGGCATGCATAGCTGGTACCTTCAGGCCGTACAGGCATTATACACTAAGCCGATGGTGTCTGTATTAATTAATGGAGTGCGAACAGACCCTATAATCATAGAACGGGGTACTCGTCAGGGGTGCCCCCTCTCACCCTTATTGTTCTTGCTGTCTATTGAGCCACTGCTCCGCACGCTGACGATGGATGAGCAGATAAAGGGGCTAGAGGTGGGTGGAGAGGTAGTGCAGACACTGGCATTTGCAGATGATCTGTTGGTGGTGATGAGGGACCCCCAGAATTCATTGAGGCAGCTCTGGGCACGGATAGAACAATATAGTTCTCTTTCAGGGTTTAAAATAAATGCACACAAATCACATTGGCTCACCATCTCTCCTGGGGTGGGAGGCACAGGGTTAGAGGAACTGGGAGTGGAAGAAGCTGAAGAGGCAATCAAGTACTTAGGAGTCCAAATCCCCCAGAACCTGGCTCAAGTGTGTGCCCAAAATGTGAACAGGGAGGATATGGCGGACAAGTTGAAGCTGTGGCAATCCCTCCCGCTCCCTTTGCTTGGCAGAATAGCACTATACAACATGATGATTGTACCCAGATGGTTATACGTGTTCCAAACGCTCCCACTTTATCTTCCAAGGAAAGTGGAACGGCAATTAAACAAAATATTGCAGAAATTCCTTTGGAAAGGAAAGAAAGCAAAAATTGCTCTGCGGATTCTGCAGATCCCAAGAGAATACGGGGGCCTGGGTCTCCTGAGTTTGCGCTATTTAACGGTAGCCTGTGGAATCAGGCACCTAAATGACTGGTTTCGAAAGACAAGTGAATACTCAGCTACCACCATGGAATTAGGCTTGTTTGCCTCAGACAACTTTACAGGATTTCTGCATGGTAGCAAGTAACATCCCCCAGCAGTCCTACAGAAGTCACACATTTTGCCTACGATGAAAGCGATGTGGAAATGGATCTGCCGCATGCATGGCTTTTCGCCTAAAACTACCCCCTACCTGTCGATTTGTGGCAATCCAGGGTTCGAGCCTGGGACAAGTTATGCTGTATTCAACAGATGGAAGGAAAAGGGGATAGAATACCTGTATCATGTGCTCACAGACAAAGGGTGTATCAGAACGTTTCCAGAACTGAGAGCTCAGTTCAAAATAAATTCAGTGGACTACTTCCATTATTACCAGTTGAGGCACTATGTGTCCAGTCTGACTTGGACAGACCTCACCGAGGACGTGAGGGAAGAACTGGCTGCTGCTATGTCGCTGGGCGTGCAATTGAAAGTGCCCATGCCATGGCCTACCATCATCACCACATCCGAGATACAATGCCAGAATTGGATTACGTGGGCTACGCGGCAAAATGGAGCCAAGATCTGGGAAGCCAGATAACCGAGACTATGTTTAAGGACCATGTGCGGTCGCTCTGGCAGACCACAAAACTGGCAGAGCACTGGGAAATACAATATAAATTCGCACTAAGGATATATGTGGCGCCTAGAAGAGCGTTCCATATGGGAGCATCAGCGGATGGAGCATGTGGGAAATGCCATCAAGAAGGGGCTACATTGGCTCACATGTTTTGGACATGCCCAAGAGTTGTTTGGTTTTGGAAAAGTATACTACGACAAGTAACTCTGGTCTCGAAGATGGACATATGATCCAAAGTTGCTTTTTGGACACCCAAGGCTAAGCAAGCCAACGCCGAAGGGATTCACAGACTTTGTAAAAAGAGCTACAGTAGTAGCGAAAAAAGCAATCCTGCAGGAGTGGCTGGGGTACAAACCACCATCACTGCAATATTGGCAAACTCAAATGCTTATACTTTTACGTACAGAACATCTGGCAATGCGGAACCAGCCACGGATAAGAAGACAACAATTCGAATGCAGATGGGCACCCTTTTGGGAAACCTTGACCCCAATGGTCCGGAGCCAGATATTGAACGTATAATCCCCGTTGCTGCTGCTCCGGTAACCTCTGCTTGTTATTGGATATAGAAGGGAAAGGGGGGGGGGAGGCTTTGGGAAGGGAAGGGGGGTAGGGAACAGGGAGGGGAGGGGGAGTAGTTTAGGGGGGGAAACTACTAATATCAATAAAAATACAAAATGTGAAGATATGCCAATTGCTGTTATTGAACTTGCTTATGTAATGTGAAATGTTACAGCTGATTATGTTCACTTAATAAAAATGATTGAAACATAAATCATTTCTATAGCGCTGCCAGTCGTACGCAGCGCTTTACAGTAGAACATGAAGAAAAGACAGTCCCAGCTCAAAAGAGCTTACAATCTAAATCAGGACAGACAGACAGGACCAATAAGGGAAAGGGAAGGACGGACAGAAGGACACATAATAAGGATGAGATAAAAGTTACAAGTCAGGAGTCGAAAGCAGCATCAAACAGGTAGGCCTTTAGCCCAGATTTGAAGGCAGCCAGGGATGGAGCTAGACGTAATGGCTCAGGAAGCCTATTCCAGGCATAAGGTGTGACGAGATAGAAGGAGCGGAGTCTGGAGTTAGCGATGGAGGAGAAGGGTGCAATTAGGAGAGATTTGCCTAGTGAACGGAGTTCTTGGGAAGGATTGTAGGGAGAGATGAGGGTCGAGAGGTAGTGAGGGGCTGCGGAGTGAATGCACTTATAGGTCAATAAGAGGAGCTTGAATTGTATATAGTAGATGATGACGGCAGAAAAAGACCCGCACGGTCCATCCAGTCTGCCCAACAAGATAAACTCATATGTGCTACTTTTTATTTGTACCTGTCCTCTTCAGGGCACAGACCGTATAAGTCTGCCCAGCACTATCCCCATCTCCCAACCACCAGCCCCGCCTCCCACCACCGGCTCTGGCACAGACCGTATAAGTCTGCCCAGCACTATCCCCACCTCCCAACCACCAGTCCCGCCTCCTACCACTGGCTCTGGCACAGACCGTACAAGTCTGCCCAGCACTATCCCCACCTCCCAACCACCAGTCCCGCCTGCCACCACCGGCTCTGCTTATACTTACATACTGCCACCCTCCCTAGATGGGTTTGGTACAGTTTACATCATAAAGAAAAAGATAAAAACAATCTAAAATACAGTGCAGAGATTTATAAAATCAATTACATCTTTCCATAGTTTAAAATAAAAAAAAACAACAAATAAGTCTTAATTTTCTTATGAAAAGAATAATAATTAGCTTCTGTCCTAATATCAGTGAGGAACACATTCAAACAAGAAATCATAAAATTAGAAAAATTTGTTTAGCTATCCTAAAAAATCAAACTCCCTTTAAAGTTATTGGATGCAATATCAGCAGGCTTTGTAATCTTTCTGAAAATCTGCCTGAAGAGACACAAATTAAAGCAGTAATTAAAGAAGAAGAAAAACCACTGGAGGGATGAGGACATGACCCCTCCCTCATCTCTCAGTGATTACTAACCCCCTCCCACACCCCTAAGAAGTGAAAGTGACAGTGGATACCAGGCTACTACTACTATTTAGCATTTCTATAGCGCTACAAGGCGTATGCAGCGCTGCACAAATGACATCTTCAGGTATTATGGCCATTCCTAACAGAGCAGCAAGAATGTGTAAGAAATACCCTACTGGTGAGTGCAGTGGAATTTGAACAATGGGTCCCAGGTGTTACTCCCACTTTAACTCTTATACCTGTACAAAGAGCCCTCCTGGAACACAGAAATACCTACTATACCTGAATTTATAAGACACCTGCAAGCGTGATGGCTATTTTAGTGGTGTGCCTTTGGGCAGGGCCTCTGAAAGACATAGCCGGGCCCAGGGCAGAACCGGACTGCCAGATGCCGCCCCCCGCTCGTGCTGAATCCCCCCCCCCCCCATTAATACCGCCGCTCCTGCCTGCCCCCTTATCCTTCTGTGTTTGCCTCCGGGGGGGGGGGGGGGGGGGGGGGGGGGGGGGAAACAAGGCCAGGGCACCAGCAAACTGCTTTCTGCATGCCTGCTTCCATGGTCTGTCCTCTTCTGCTCCTGTCCATGCCAGGAGTATCATGCTAATGCAATCATCTGGGTCCTGGTCGGAACGCAGGAGCAGGGGAGGACAGACCTGGAAGCAGACAGCAAGAAGAAGCTTGCTGGCACAGGGCCAGGCCCCCCCTTGAAGTCCAGGCCTGGGGAATTTTGTCCCCTCCTCTCAGTGGCCCTGCCTTTAGATACAGCAGGTTTTTATCTGTTCTGGGAAATAAGGTGGCATTTGTAGCTGGGTCTTGCTGTGTAAAGTCCACTGCACTAACCACTAGGCTGCTCGACTGCTCTGCAGGGACACCTGTGTGACCATTTTTGTAAAATGAAGTTAGACAGATGTTTTTGTGCCTGCTTTTTTTGGCGTTCATATTTTGGACAATTGATTTTGAAAAATAACTGTTCATTTTGGATGTATGCAGTACAAGAAAGTCTTTCTCATGTATTTTCCGATAGGTAATCCTAATGTTTTACCTGTTCGAAAATGGCTGTGAGATATGGATATGGAAATGGATAGGGAGCCAGTGAAGTGATTTCAGGAGAGGGCTGATATGGACATAACGACTTGCTTACAATGGACTAGATAGGCTCACTTCCACTCCTGTCTATTAAACCTCCTTGCAGCAGCTCATAGGTTTGCTTGCTGTGAATTGAGTGTATGGCAATGACAGCTTCAGGGGGAGTGGAAACAGAGATTAACCAAACTGGCTTCCTTGTTTCCAGTAGACTAGACAGGCTCACTTCCACTCCTGTCTATCAAACCTCCTTGCAGCAGCTCATAGGTTTGCCTGCTCTGTTTTGAGTGTCCTGGATGACGGCTGCTTAGAGGTAGTAGAAACAGAGATTAACCAAATTGCCTTCCTTGCTTACATTGGATTAGATAAGCTCACTTCCACTCCCGTCTATTAAACCTCTTTGTAGCAGCTCATAGGTTTGCTTGCTTTGTTTTTGGTGTATGGCAATGACGTCTGTGCGGGGGAGTGGAAACACAGATTAGCCAATTGGCTTCCTTGCTTACAGTGGACTAGATAGGCTCACTTCCACTCCTGGCTATTAAACCTCCTTGCAGCAGCTCATAGGTTTGCTTGCTTTGTTTTGAGTGTACTAGATATGACGGCTATGCGGGGAGAATGGAAACAGAGATTAGGCTCACTTCCACTCCTATTAAACCTCCTTGCAGCAGCTCATAGAGTTGCTTTCTGTGAATTGAGTGTATGGCAATGACAGCTTCAGGGGGAGTGGAAACAGAGATTTACCAAATTGGCTTCTGAATATTATAGAGTCTATTGGAGGGCTATAAAGCCTTAATATTAATAATTTGGACAGGTGAGGCCTTTATTAGCATTTGTATAGTGCTACCAGACGTACGCAGCGCTGAACACCTAACACAGAGACAGTCCCTGCTCGATAGAGCTTACAATCTAAAATACAAACAGACAAGACAAGGGCGAGGGAAGTACTGGGTGAAAAAGGAACAAGGGGAGGGCAACTGAATAGTGGCTAGGAGCCAAAAGCAGTTGTGAAAAGGTGGGTTTTCAGCATAGATTTGAAAACAGGTAGAGATGGAGCTAGACGTACAGGCTCAGGAAGTCTATTCCAGGCATAAGGTGCCGCGAGGGAAAAGGAACGAAGTCTGGAGTTAGCAGTGGAGGAGAAGGGGGACAACAGGAGAGATTTGTCCAGTGAGTGCAGTTCACGGGGAGGAATGTAGGGAGAGATGAGAGTGGAGAGGTAATGGGGGGCTGCAAAATGGATGCATTTAAAGGTCAGTAAGAGAAGTTTGAACTGTATGCGGAAGCGGACAGGGAGCCAGTGAAAGGACTTGAGGAGTGGGCTAGTGTGGGTATAACGATTTTGGCAGAAAATAAGTTGTGCTGCAGAATTTTGGACAGGCTGGAGAGGAGAGAGATGACTGAGCGGAAGACCAGTAAGAAGTAAATTGCAATAATCCAAGCGAGAGGTGACAAGGGTTTGGATAAGGATTCTGGTAGCGTATTCAGAAAGGAAGGGGCGAATTTTGCTAATGTTGTAGATAAAGAAACGACAGATTTTGTCGATCTGTTGAATATGCGCAGTGAAGAAGAGAGAGGAATCAAAGATGACTCCAAGGTTACGAGCCGAGGAGACAGGGAGGATGTGAGAGCCATTGACAGAGATAGAGAAAGGGGGAAAAATGAGAAGTTCAGTTTTAGTCATGTTTAGCTTCAGATGGTGTTGAGACATCCAAGCAGCAATGTCAGACAAGCAGGATGAAATTTTGTCCTGGATTACAGTTGAGATTTCAGGGGTGGAGATGTAGATCTGAGAGTCATCAGCATAAAGATGGTACTGAAAGCCATAAGATGAAATCAGGGTACCAAGAGAAGAGGTATAGATGGAGAAAAGGAGGGGTCCAAGGACAGAACCCTGAGGCACACCAACAGAAGGCAGGAGGGAAGTTGAAGAGGATCTACCAGAGTGAACACTGAAAGAACGAAGCAAGAGGTAAAAGCAGAACCAGGAAAGAACAGGGCCCTGGAATCCAAGCGAGGATAGCTTTCTTGCTGTAAGTTAATTTACTGATAGTTGGAAGGTCTGTTGACTGGCCTATTATTTGCCTTGATGTTACTTGATCTGGAGTTAATTTGTGCTTCAGTTCTCTATTGATCTTTCTCATAATGATAGTAACACTGCCTGTTTCCTGCACATAACACTTTATCTAAAAGGTTTATATTTATAATCTGAATTACAATCATGGATTATTTATAACCAGAATTTTATACATATATTGGGGGGGGGGGGGGGGGGGGGGGGTTGTATGTTCTATGTGCAGTTACACCAAATGCAAAACCGATTAGATCATCAGCCAACTTGTTAAAGAAAAAAAAAAAAAAGAACCAACCCTGGAAGATGCATCCTCCCTCTCAAAAGAAGTTACAAGAACAAAGACCATAATTTTTAATGGTCGTCATTCTTTGCTGATTTTGAGAAACACTGATGCAAAACATAGTAACGTGGAGAGGCATAATTGAACGAAAACGTCTATCTCCATGGGCGTTTATCTCCGAGAACGGGTCTGTGAAGGGGCGGACCGAACCGTATTGTCGAAAAAAAATAGACGTCCATGTTTTATTCGACAATTTGTGAGCTGGGCGTTTTTGTTTTTCAGTGATAATGGAAAATGAAAGCGCCCAGCTCAAAAACGAATAAATCCAAGGCATTTGTTCGTGGGAGGGGCCAGGATTCGTAGAGCACTGGTCCCCCTCACATGCCAGGACACCAACCGGGCACCCTAGGGGGCACTTTTACAAAAACAAAAAAAAAAAGGTAAAAGAGCTCCCAGGTGCATAGCACCCTTCCCTTGTGTGTTGAGCCCCCCAAATCCCCCTCAAAACCCACTGCCCACAAGTCTACACCATTACTATAGCCCTAAGGGGTGAAGGGGGGGCACCTACATGTGGGTACAGTGTGTTTGGGGGGGTTGGACGACTAAGCATTAAGCAGCACAATTGTAACAGGTGGGGGGGGGGGGTGGGCCTGGGTCCACCTGCCTGAAGTCCACTGCACCCCCTAACAACTGCTCCAGGGACCTGCATACTGCTGCCAGAGAGGTGGGTATGACATTTAAGGGTGAAAATAAAAAGTTGTGAAACATCATTTTTTGTGGTGGGAGGGGGTTAGTTACCACTGGGGGAGTCAGGGGAGGTCATCCCCGATTCCCTCTGGGGGTAATCTGGTCATTTAGGGCACTTTTTGGGGCCTTATTCGTGGAAAAAACAGGGTCCAGGAAAAGTGCCCTAAATTCTAGCTACAAACGCATACTTTTTTTCCATTATCGGCGAAAGGCATCCATCTCTCCTCGGCCGATAATCACGCCCCAGTTCCACCTTTGCCACGCCTCCGACATGCCCCCATCAACTTTGTACGCTTCCGCGATGGAGTGCAGTTGAAAACGTCCAAAATCGGCTTTCCATTATACCGATTTATTCGTTTTTGTGAGATAAACGTCTATCTCCCGATTTGGGTCGAAATCTAGGCGTTTTTCTCTTTCAATTATAAGGTGGATAGTAACATAGTAGATGAAGGCAGAAAAAGACCTGCACGGTCCATACAGTCTGCCCAACAAGATAAACTCACATGTGCTACTTTTTGTGTATACCTTACCTTGATTTGTACCTGTCCTTTTCCGGGCACAGACCGTATAAGTCTGCCCAGCACTATCCCCGCCTCCCAACCACCAGTCCCGCCTCCCACCACCGGCTCTGGCACAGACCGTATAAGTCTGCCCAGCACCTCTCGTCTAAGCTCCTTAGGATCCATTCCTTCTGAGCAGGATTCCTTTATGTTTATCCCACGCATGTTTGAATTCCGTTACCATTTTTGTTTCCACCACCTCCCGCGGGAGGACATTCCAAGCATCCACTACTCTCTCTGTGAAAAAATACTTCCTAACATTTTTCTTGAGTCTGCCCCCCTTCAATCTCATTTCATGTCCTCTCATTCTACTGCCTTCGCATCTCCGGAAAAGGTTCGTTTGCAGATTAATACCTTTCAAATATTTGAACGTCTGTATCATATCACCCCTGTTTCTCCTTTCCTCCAGAGTATACATGTTCAGGTCCGCAAGTCTCTCCTCATACGTCTTGTAACATAAATCCCATACCATTCTCGTAGCTTTTCTTTGCACCGCTTCAATTCTTTTTACATCCTTAACAAGATACGGCCTCCAAAACTGAACACAATACTCCAGGTGGGGCCTCACCAACGACTTATACAGGGGCATCAACACCCCCTTTCTTCTGCTGGTCACACCTCTCTCTATACAGCCTAACAACTTTCTAGCTAGGGCCACCGCCTTGTCACACTGTTTCATCGCCTTCAAATCCTCAGATACTATCACCCCAAGATCCCTCTCCCCATCCGTACCTATCAGACTCTCCCCGCCTATCACATACGTCTCCCTTGGATTTCTATTCCCTAAGTGCATCACTTTGCATTTCTTCGCATTGAATTTTAATTGCCAAACTTTAGACCATTCTTCTAGCTTCCGTAGGTCCTTTTTCATGTTTTCCACTCCCTCCGGGGTGTCCACTCTGTTACAGATCTTAGTATCATCAGCAAATAGGCAAACTTTACCTTCTAACTCTTCGACAATGTCACTCACAAATATATTGAACAGAATCGGCCCCAGCACCGATCCCTGAGGCACTCCACTACTCACCTTTCGCTCCTCCGAGCAAATTCCATTCACCACCACCCTCTGGCGTCTGTCCGTCAACCAGTTCACCACTTTGGGTCCTATCTTCAGCCCATCCAGTTTATTTAAGAGCCTCCTGTGGGGAACCGTGTCAAAAGCTTTGCTGAAATCTAAGTAGATTACGTCCATAGCTCGTCCCTGATTCAATTCTCCTGTCACCCAATCAAAGAATTCAATGAGGTTCGTTTGGCACGATTTCCTTTGGTGTGGCGGTGTAACCCATCCGATCACTGCCTCATTTGCTGCAGCCAGTCTTAACAAAAGTAGGAAAACTTTTGTTTTTTTGTTTATTTAACAGGGCACTAAAAGTCTTCCAGGCATCCTTAGGATGCAATAAAGTTTCACAGCCTTCTGCACAGGCCGGTTTGATCAAGCTGGTTGAATCATCTTAGCCTGCACTGATCTTAAGTTTGTAATAATGGATATAAGCTCGATTTCTGTACATATTGTTCATTTAAAACTATATTTTATATAAAGACTTTAAGAATTAAATAGCAATAAACCCAAGAAATCAAAGGAACGACATGATTCATTAGGAGACAGAGCAAAATCACTGGAGCCCACTTTTGTTAAGAAATGCATCCACTCCACAGTTTGGAGAAAGGTGCTTTCCACCTGGTGACACACTAAACAAGCATAAAGTTAACCCCCTTCCCCCCCCCCTCCAAAAAAAAGAGCAGCAGGGACACAGATGGGCAGATAAGAAACAGATTACTGACTACTCCTCCCTTTCAAGCAGGATCAGCAAAACCTGGACAACAGCAGAAGCCTTGGCCGACACACCCACCCCGGAGCGGGGAGCTGGAGGAGGGGGGGGGGGGGATCGGGGGCCTCACCTGCTACAACCACCGGGCGGGGGGAGGGGGACTACAAACCTCCCTTCTCCCCCAGCCAGAGAGAATCGTACGCACGACGACCAAGCCTCCAGCGAAAGGTAAAGGACGGAGAGAGTGCAGCCAGGATCCTCTGGATTCAGCGGGACAACAGCCCTCCTTGTTACATGCAGATACCGCTCCGGTAAATCATCAATCAAAGGGCGGCGAGGACCGGGAGTGGAAGCAAAGGCAACACCAGGGTAGTAGTTTTGGAAACCACAGCCCATGCTGGGCTTCAACTTCCATCCTGCTAGACTCTTAAAGCGAAACCAAACTCATCCACTGACTGACCTGGCAGTAAGACCTTATTAAACCTCCAGGAACGGGAAGGCAGCACATGCGCATAGTCGCCGGCGCCAACGCGGTAAGGTCTATTTTTAAAACTTTAAAATAGAACTCGATGGCAGCACCGCAAAGCGGCGCCCTTGAAGGCAGGTGCCCCCCTGCAGCACTTACCTCGCTTACCGTGTTGGCACGATCCTGCTCCGCCCTTTCTGCCTTGCCTCACCCTATGCTTGGAATAAACTCTCTGAGCCCATACGCCAAGCCCCCTCCCTACCCATCTTCAAATCCTTGCTCAAAGCCCACCTCTTCAATGTCATTTTTGGCACCTAACCATTGTACCTCTATCCAGGAAATCTGGATTGCCTCAATCTTGATTGACTGCACTTTTTGTCCTTTAGATTGTAAGCTCCTTTGAGCAGGGACTGTCCTTCTTTGTTGATTGTACAGCGCTGCGCGACCCTGGTAGCGCTTTAGAAATGTTAAATAGTAGTAGTAGTAGTAGAATAGAGACCTCTGGATTTAGCCAGGCGCAGGTCATTAGAGACTTTGGTAAGTGCAGTTTCAGTAGAGTGAAGAGAGCGGAAACCAGATTGGAGTGGGTCAAGAATAGGTTGAGAAGAAAGGAAGTCAAGACAACGGCGGTGAACGACGCGTTCAAGTAATTTGAAGAGGAAAGGAAGAAGAGAGATGGGGCGTTAGTTGGAGGGACAGGTAGGGTCAAGTAAGGGTTTTTTAAGGAGTGGAGTGACAACAGCATGTTTGAAGGCCGTAGGAACAGTTGCAGTGGAGAGTGAGAGATTAAGGATGTGACAGATTGCAGGGATGATAGTAGGAGAGATACTGTTAAGTGGAACAGGTGGAACAGGTGGATGTGAAGCATCTGTTCATGGTTTCCAAAAATACTAGGACTAGGGGGCATGTGATGAAACTACAGTGTAGTAAATTTAAAACAAAGCAGAGAAAGTTTTTCTTCACCCAGCGCGTAATTAAACTCTGGAATTCGTTGCCGGAGAATGTGGTGAAGGCGGTTAGCTTGGCAGAGTTTAAAAAGGGGTTAGATGGTTTCCTAAAGGACAAGTCCATAAACCGCTACTAAATGGATTTTGGAAAAATCCACAATTCCAGGAATAACGTATAGAATGTTTGTACGTTTGGGAAGCTTGCCAGGCGCCCTTGGCGTGGATTGGCCGCTGTCCTGGACAGGATGCTGGGCTCGATGGACCCTTGGTCTTTTCACAGTGTGGCATTACTTATGTACTTATGAACTAAGTAGATAAGTGGGGATGGGATCAGATGAACAGGTAGTACATTTAGAGGAGGAAAGAAGAAGGGCGGTTTCCTCAGTAGAAACTTCAGAGAAGGAGGAAAAAGAAGGAGAGTAGGGGGTGTGGGCTAAGGGAGAGAGAGGTGGGGAGGGATTGGATGAAAATTCAAGGTTAATCTTATGGATTTTATCGTAGAAGTGCTCAGCTAGGGTCTGAGGAGAAAGAGAAGGGGGATTTGGGGACGGAGGCACTTTGAGAAGAGAGTTCAGTGTGGCGAAGAGAAGTCGAGGGTTAGAGCCAAGGGAATTTGTCAATTGGGTGAAATAATCCTGTTTGGCTCGTGAAAGGGCAAACTGGAAGGAGTTAAGCATGAATTTGAAATGAATGAAGTCAGCAAGGGTGCGGGATTGAAGCCAATAACGTTCAGCAGAGCGGGCACAGGAATGAAAATAGCGGATTTTAGAGGTCAACCAAGGCTGGGGTTTGGTACACCTAGTAGGACGGGGCATGGGAGGGACAAGAGTGTCCAGAGCAGAGGAGAGAATAGTATCATAGGAAGAAACGGCTTCACTGACAGAGTTAGATAGAGTGGTGGAAGAGAAAAGGTTAGAGACACAAGTGGACAGAGTAAGGGGTCAATAGCTTGAAGATTCCTAGATGTGGGGGTTGAGATTGGGTGGGACTGGGGGGGGGGAGGAGGGTGCTTAAGTGTGAAGGTTAATAGGTGATGGTCAGAAAGGGGGAGAGCTGAGGAACAGAAGTTGGAGGGGAAGCAGTTAGAGGAGAGGATAAGGTTGAGACAGTGACCATTTTGGTGGGTAGGTGCAGAGGAGCACAGCTGAAGATTGAATGAGGACGTTAAGGCAAGGAATTGGGAAGCATAAGAGTCAGAGGAATCATCAGCATGGATGTTAAAGTCACCTAGGATGATGGAGGGGGATGTAGGTTCAAGAAAGAACGAAAGCCAGGCATGAAAGTCAGTGAGAAAGGATGAAAGAGACTTATCAGGGGGTCGATAAATGACTGCTAGTCGAAGAGGCAGAGGAGTGAAAAGGCAGATAGAATGGACTTCATAGGACAAAAAGCAGTGAGATTGGGATGGAAGAAGAGGTTTCTACAAAAATGTGAATGATTGTATGTTCCCATTAATGATTAATTAGTCTGACCCCCCCCCCCCCCCCGTATCTTCTCAGACAGTTCTACACAGCCCTAGAATTAACAAGCTACCTATTTAGGAGGACACTGGAAAGTAGTGGATATAAGAACATAGTTTATTAACATCTTACCCAAAGGCAGTACAGGTAATTAGGCATTCAAATCTGGAACATGGTGGAGCAGCACTTTGCAACCTATAGCAGATGTTTTCGGTCTTCTGTCTTCTGCTCACATACCCTAGCTAACAGCTGCTTTTATACTTTTCTGGTCCCATAGATCCCTATGGGCATTTTACTTTCCCACCTGCAATTTCATCATAATTGGCACATACATCCAATTATGATCAAGTTTCAACTTTCTTATCTCCTATCCAATTATGACCAAGTTTCAATCTTAGCAAGTTTTCTTATCTCCAAGCTTCGCTCATCCTTAAATTTAACTATTCTGCACCTGGCCCAATTATTTCTTATAGTTTCTCCGCATGCCTATGTCCAGCTGTACACAATCCTTGCCAACCTTGTAACTCTGCCAAGCTTCATTGGCTTAATCAGGCTGTCACATTTCTTCAGTGAAGTATCAGGTCTGAGAGTTACAGGCCTAGTTTGCTTAAAAAGACTGAACCTGTTTTTCACTGCATTCAATATGTGACAATTATTTACACTTCCTTGCTTACAGTGGACTAGATAGGCTCACTTCCACCCCTGTTTATTTAACCTCCTGGAGGTATCCCAGAAATACCTCACCCAAGGAGCGTGCATGACCCATTATGTCATGTGACCTGAAGTTAGTAGGCAGAGCTTATCATCCTATCAAGTATGTTGTTTTGGGTGTACCAAGATGGCGGTGGCTGCATTTGGCAGAATGAAACTTGCTTGGATGAAGTGGCTTCAGCGTTTTCACATCATGCCGTCTCCTTGACCACACCAGGGGGAGGAGCTCTGAACATGCTTTGTTGTGTTGCCAGGTGGGAGGTTTTCCTCGCCCAACTGGGTGGGTTTCCACGACCGTTTACGGGAAATTTTTGACAGCTGCGGGAAATTGGGCGGCTTTTTCTCGGCCGCGTTGTGGGTTTGGGTGCTTTTCCGGTGGGGCTTCTATTGGTCCAATTTTGTCCAATAGAAGCCCCGCGGAGGCAGGGTTAATGACATCGGAGGTGGGGTTAATGACGCGGAGGTGGGGGTCGGAGGCGGGGTTAATTGCATCAGAGGCGGGGCGGAGGTGGGTTAATGACTGAGGTGGGGTTGATTATGTTGGAGGTGGGGTTAATGTCAGGGGCGGGGTTAATGATGTCAGGGGTGGGGGTTGACTTTGTGCGGTTTTGGGCTGGTTTTGGGCGGGGAAAATTTTTTAAACCTGGCTGCAAAAAGGGAAAAAAAAGACTCAGAACAAAAGCAAAAAACTTTCTGTCTCTGGGTCCTGAATCCCTGCAAGACCCAGTCTCAGATCTGCAGAGAGAATTTATCTGAGACCTGGAATCAGCTCAACCTCCTCCTGTTTTATTTGTCTTTGCAGGAAAAAGGAAATCTATTCCACCAGCAGCTGCAGAATTCAGAGGGGAAACAGCAGAGAAATGTCTGCCCTGGTTTCTGATCAGGTAAGAAATTATTCTCTCTCCTCTTGCACACAGGGTTCCAGCACTAACAGGAAAATATTTCTGTACAGTTTTTCCTGCTTTCTCTTCTCTCTCCATATTTGTCTGTGTTGAGTGAAGCAGTAGGTCTAGTTTATGTTAATTAAAACCAGTGCTTTTTTTGTAGAAAAAAAGGTGCCGGTACTCATTGTGGGCGGAGTCACCACATATGACTCCACCCCTATTATAACCACACCCACATTAGCCACACCCCTATACCAGCCATAGCGCATATAACAGCATCATTGAAAATATTATACTTTTTTTCATTATAAATAATTTCTGTAAGCTGTTACAGCTCCAGTATACCCAGTGCAAAATGAGACAGCAGATGTAAATTCTCAAATTGAACATATTCCAGATACTAAAATGAACATAAAATGATTTTTTTCTACCTTGTTGTCTGGTGACTTTGTTTTCTGATCATAGCTGGCTCAGTTCTGATTCTGCTGCTATCTGTCCTCTTTCCGTTTCCAGGGCTTCCTTTCCATTTATTTCTTTACTTTCCTCCTTTCCTTCTTCATTTCTTGCCCTACATCCGTAAGTAAAAGCGGGTCTCTGCACACTTGACTGTCCAGTGGATCCAGCTTCTGCCTATTTTCTTCATCCATGTGCAGTTTTTCTCCTCTCTTCTCTTTTTCCTCATCTCATCTCCTTCCTCACTCTTCCCTCCCCTCCATCCATGTCCAGCATTTCTTCTCTCTCCCTTCCCTCTCCTCCATCCACCCATGTCTAGCAGCCCTCCTCTCTCCTGCCCTCCATCCACCCATGTTCAGCGACCCCCCCCGTCCCCCCTGCCATCCACCCATCTCCAGCGACCCCCCTGTCCCCCCTGCCCTCCACCCATGTCCAGCAACCCACCCTGTCCCCCCTGCCATCAACCTATATCCAGCAACCCCCGTCCCCCTGCCATCCACCCATGTCCAGCGATTCTCTCTTCCCCCTGCCATCCACCCATGTCCAACGATTCTCTCTTCCCCCTGCCATCCACCCCATGTCCAGCGACACTCTTGTCCCCCCTGCCCTCCACCCATGTCCAGCGACCCCCCATCCCCCCTGCCATGCACCCATGTCCAGTGACCCTCCTGTCCTCCACCCATGTCCAGTGACCCTCCTGTCCTCCCTGCCCTCCACCCATGTCCAGCGACTCTCCTCGTTTCCCTGCTCCCCCTCCCTCCAGCCACCAATACCCATCTGAGCCCCCCTCCCCGACCCAGTCCCCTACTACTACTACTATTTAGCATTTCTATAGCGCTACAAAGCGTATGCAGCGCTGCACAAACATAGAAGAAAGACAGTCCCTGCTCAAAGAGCTTACAATCTAGTAGACAAAAAATAAAGCAAACAAATCAATTAATGTGTAGAGGAAAGAGGAGAGGAGGGTAGGTGGAGGCGAGTGGATACAAGTGGTTACGAGTCAAAAGCAATGTTAAAGAGGTGGGCTTTCAATCTAGATTTAAAGATGGTCAAGGATGGGGCAAGACGTAGGGGCTCAGGAAGTCTATTCCAGGCATAGGGCGCAGCAAGACAGAAGGAGCGAAGTCTGTAGTTGGCAGTAACGGAGAAGGGAACAGATAAGAAGGATTTATCCATGGAACGGAGTGCACGGGAAGGGGTGTAGGGAAGGACGAGTGTGGAGAGATACTGGGGAGCAGCAGAGTGAGTACATTTTATAGGTTAGTAGAAGAAGTTTGAACAGGATGCGAAAACGGATAGGGAGCCAGTGAAGCGACTTGAGGAGAGGGGTAGTATGAGTAAAGCGACCCTGGCGGAAGACAAGATGGGCAGCAGAGTTTTGAACCGACTGGAGAGGGGAGAGGTGACTAAGTGGGAGGCCAGCAAGAAGCAGATTGCAGTAGTCCAAACGAGAGGTGACAAGGGTGTGGATGAGGGTTTTGGTAGAGTGCTCAGAAAGAAAGGGGCGGATTTTATGGATGTTGTAAAGAAAGAAACAACAGGTCTTGGCAATCTGCTAGATATGAGCAGAGAAGGAGAGAGAAGAGTCAAAGATAACCCCAAGGTTTCGAGCTGAGGAGACAGAGAGAATGAGAGAGCCATCAACAGAAATAGAAAACGGGGGGAGCGGGGAGGTGGGTTTGGGGGGGAGGGGGGGGAATGAGAAGCTCGGTTTTGGTCATATTGAATTTCAGGTGGCGTTGAGACATCCAGACAGCAATGTCAGGTTTGGATGCAAGGTGAGATATCAGGGGTAGAAAGGTAGATTTGGGAGTCATCAGCATAGAGATGGTAGGAAAAGCCATGGGATGAGATTCATGAACCAAGGGAAGAAGTGTAGATAGAAAAGAGGAGGGGACCAAGAACAGAACCCTGAGGTACGCCGACAAGCAGAGGGATAGAAGTAGAGGCGGATCCACCAGAGTGAACACTAAAGGTGCGGAGGGAGAGGTAGGAAGAGAACCAGGAAAGGACAGAGCCCTGGAATCCAAGTGAGGACAGGGTATCGAGAAGTATGCTGTGATCGACAGTGTCAAAAGCAGCGGAAAGATCAAGAAGAATGAGGATGGAATATTGACCTCTGGATTTAGCCAGTAATAGGTCATTGGAGACTTTAGTAGTGCAGTTTTGGAGTGGAGAGGGCGAAACCAGATTGTAGTGGGTCAAGAATAGCATGTGAGGAGAGAAAATCAAGGCAGCGGCGGTGAACAGCACGCTCAAGTAATTTGGAGAGAAAGGGAAGGAGGGAGATGGTTCGGTAATTAGAAGGACAAGTAGGGTCGAGCGAAGGCTTCTTAAGGAGAGGTGTGACCACAGCATGTTTAAAGGCAGCAGGGACTTTTGCAGTGGAAAGTGAGAGGTCCCCACCTGCCTACCAGCTCCATGCCGACGACTCTCTTCTCCTGCCACCCGGCACCGTGACCCAGCCTTTATTGCCTCGCTTCTGCCTGTAAAAGAAGAAAAATTGCCTCGTTGGCCGGCCTTCCCTCAGTGTTCCGCCCTTGCGGATATAGGAAGTTACGTCAGAGGGCGGGGGCAAAGTGAGGGAAGACCAACCGATGAGGCGATTTTTCTTCTTTACAGGCAGACGCGAGGCACCGCTCCGCCGCTTCGTAGATTTTTTTTAAAGGCTGGGTTGGTGCCAAGTGGCAGGGAAGAGGGTCGTTGGCACGGAGTTGGTAGGCAGGTGGGGACTGGGTCGGGGAGGGCACCTACAAAAAAAGGTGCCGGTACGCTGTACCGGTGCATACCGGCACAAAAAAAGCACTGAGTAAAACAAAATATTCTGCTAAAGTAAACAAAAGATTAAAGCTGTTTACAGCCCCAGGGTCCTTCCCTCTGTTGCCATGTGAGAAGGAGGCAGCAGAGGGAAAGCTTCAGGCCATCTGGAGAGAGCAAGACTGCCATCCTACCTGCCAATACTGCAAATCTGTAAGCCTTTGAGGAGGGGGACAGTGGGAGGTAGGAAGGCATGTGGGACCCCTAGGGGGGAACAGAGTGGGGGCCAGAAACTGCATATGATGGAAGGCAGAGGGAAAGCTTCAGGCCAGCTGGAGAGAGCAAGACTGCCATCCTACCTGTCAATGCTGCTGAGGAGGGGGACAGTGGGAGGTAGGAAGGCATGTGGGACCCCTAGGGGGATCAGGGTGGGGGCCAGAAGCTGCACATGAATGGAAGGCAGAGGGGAAGATTCTGCATATGGATGGAAGGGAAGTGAAGTGGGGGATCCACATGAAGGAAAGAAAGAGGAGAGGGGGAAATGCACATGGAAGGGAAGTAAGAATGCAAATGGAAGGAAGGGATGGGAGAGGATACTATTCTGCACATGGATAGAAGGAAAGTGTGTGTGTGAGTGTAGAAGAGAAGGCAGAGGGGAAATGCATATGGAAGAGAAGGGGAGTGGGAAGCAAATGAAAGGAAGGGATGAGAGACTATTCTGCACATGGATAGAAGGAAAGTGTGTGTGTGTGTGTAGAAGAGAAGGCAGATGGGAAAATGCATATGGAAGAGAAGGGGAGTGGGAAAGCAAATGAAAGGAAGGGATGAGAGAGGAGACTATTCTGCACATGGATAGAAGGAAAGTGTGTGTAGAAGAGAAGGCAGAGGGGAAATGCATATGGAAGAGAAGGGGAGTGGGAAAGCAAATGAAAGGAAGGGATGAGAGAGGAGACTATTCTGCACATGGATAGAAGGAAAGTGGTGTGTGAGTGTAGAAGAGAAGGCAGAGGGGAAATGCATATGGAAGAGAAGGGGAGTGGGAAAGCAAATTAAAGGAACGGGTGGGAGAGGAGACTATTCTGCACATGGATAGAAGAAAAGTGTGTGTGTGAGTGTAGAAGAAAAGGCAGAGGGTAAAATGCATATGGAAGAGAAGGGGAGTGGGAAAGCAAATGAAAGGAAGGGATGGGAGGAGGAGACTATTCTGCACATGGATAGAAGAAAAGTGTGTGTGTGAGTGTAGAAGAAAAGGCAGAGGGGAAATGCATATGGAAGAGAAGGGGAGTGGGAAAGCAAATGAAAGGAAGGGATGAGAGAGGAGACTATTCTGCACATGGATAGAAGGAAAGTGTGTAGAAGAGAAGGCAGAGGGGAAAATGCATATGGAAGAGAAGGGGAGTGGGAAAGCAAATGAAAGGAAGGGATGGTAGAGGAGACTATTCTGCACATGGATAGAAGGAAAGTGTGTAGAAGAGAAGGCAGAGGGGAAAATGCATATGGAAGAGAAGGGGAGTGGGAAAGCAAATGAAAGGAAGGGATGGTAGAGGAGACTATTCTGCACATGGATAGAAGGAAAGTGTGTGTTAGAAGAGAAGGCAGAGGGGAAAATTCATATGGAAGAGAAGGGGAGTGGGAAAGCAAATGAAAGGAAAGGGATGGGAGAGGAGACTATTCTGCACATTGTGATAAGTAAGAAGCTGACCGAGCCGGGGCAGGCCACTAGATGGCGCTGTTCTCCTAAAAATGTCCAGGATGTCCGGGGTAGGCCACTAGAGGGCGCTAGAAGTGCATAGATGGAGGTCGCTAGGACCGGGGAGAGCCCTGGGATGTCCACAGGTGTAGCCGGTTAGGGGCTGGGTCCTGTGTAGCTGATTACTCCCTTATACCCCACCTGAGGTGGCAGCAGGAGAAGAGAGGTCCCCCTGGAAGATACAGGCTAACCCTATGGCCTTGTGGTGGACTGTGTGCTCAAAGCTGAAAAACCTGGCAGCTGAGGAAGAAAAGCTTCCCTGGAGGTACTGGCTAGGCTAGAGACTTTTAGTTTAATCTGTTGAGGACTGAACTGTGAATCCCTGATAATAAAGGAGCTTGGTGACTTTTACCTTTTTTTGAGCCCTGCCCTGTGGACTGCAGTGGGCCGGGAGGCTGAGTGGCCAGGGTGGAGGCAAGATCCCGAAGACTCTTGGGCGGAGGGGAGGATCTTTCACAACATGGATAGAAGGAAAGTGTATGTAGAAGAGAAGGCAGAGGGGAAATGCATATGGAAGAGAAGGGGAGTGGGAAAGCAAATGAAAGGAACGGGTGGGAGAGGAGACTATTCTGCACATGGATATTAGAAAAGTGTGTGTGAGTGTAGAAGAAAGGCAGAGGGTAAAATGCATATGGAAGAGAAGGGGTGGGAAAGCAAATTAAAGGAACGGGTGGGAGAGGAGACTATTCTGCACATGGATAGAAGAAAAGTGTGTGTGTGTGAGTGTAGAAGAAAAGGCAGAGGGTAAAATGCATATGGAAGAGAAGGGGAGTGGGAAAGCAAATTAAAGGAACGGGTGGGAGAGGAGACTATTCTGTACATGGATAGAAGGAAAGTGTGTGTGTGAGTGTAGAAGAGAAGGCAGAGGGGAAATGCATATGGAAGAGAAGGGGAGTGGGAAAGCAAATTAAAGGAACGGGTGGGAGAGGAGACTATTCTGCACATGGATATTAGAAAAGTGGTGTGTGAGTGTAGAAGAAAAGGCAGAGGGTAAAATGCATATGGAAGAGAAGGGGTGGGAAAGCAAATTAAAGGAACGGGTGGGAGAGGAGACTATTCTGCACATGGATAGTGTCGCGCCGCCCACGCTGGACGCGCTCTCGAGGTCCTTTGCATACCTTCAGGCTTCTTCCCCGGGAGCGCGGGGCTTGTGAGTCCTTAAGGCAAAATCACCCTCCAGGTAGAAAGGAGAAAAGACTGGACCGGAACTCCGGACTGGAGTTGTACACCGGAACACTCGGAACTGGAACGCACCGGACGGGTGCGCACTGGAGTGGGGCCTACTGGCCTGGACACGCTGGAGTGGCCCACTGGACTGGAACATACAAGAGTGAAACCCGCTGGGCTGGAACACACTGGAGCGGAACCCACAGAACTGGAACCCCCTGGACCTAGTCTTCACCTACACTTGACTGCCTACCCCTTCGGGTTGGGCCTTCAGGTTCTGGGCAGCCGGTAGGACTTACAGGAGCAGCAGGAATGAAGATCCAGGGGTGCCCCCGGGCACCTAGGCGAAGGCAAGGCAGACAAGCAGGAACTACCGGGTTCTGGCAGTCAGCAGGAATCAACACAATGACTAGTAAGCTGGACCCAGGCTCATAGGGACACTGTACCCGGGCAACCCAGTCATACACAGGAACATACACAGAGCAAACTCAGGAGACTTGGAAGGCTATACACCAGCTAACAACTAAGCTGTGCCCCAGCTAACAAGTCATGCCCTGGACCCAAACGCAGAAGACTAGCAAGGCTGACACAGGCTACAAGCCAGCGGGGCCTAAGCTGGCTAGTCTACACTAAGAACAAACACAGTCTTGGAATAGTGGCTAGGCAAGGGCGGCTAGGCTCACTCTAGGAACAAACACAATCTTGGAATAGTGCTAGCAAGGGCGGCTAGTCTAACACTAGAAACAAACACAGACTTGGAAATGGCTAGCAGGACGGCTAGCTGACACGAGGAACAAACATGGTCTTGGAAATAGCTAGCAGGACAGCTGGCTGGCATGCAGGAACAAACCCAGTCTTGGAATAGCTAGCAGGAACGGCTAGCTGACATGAGGAACAAACATAGTCTTGGAAATAGCTAACCGGACAGCTAGCTGGCATGGGGAACAATCACCGGGGAACTAGCAGAGCTCTGCACAGGCAACAAGCCAGACGTTGCCTAAGCTAACTAGTCATACCTTGGAAACAAACATAGAGAACTAGTGGAGCTAGGCACAGGCAGCCAGCCAGACGGTGCCCTAAGCTAACTAGTCCTACCTTGGAAACAAACATAGAGAACTAGTAGAGCTATGCACAGGCAACAAGCCAGACGGTGCCGTAGCTAACTAGTCCTACCCCTTGGAAACAAACACAGAGATTAGCAGAGCTATGCACAGGCAACAAGCCAGACGGTGCCTTAGCTAACAGTCATACCTTGGAAAACAAAAACAGAGAACTAGAAGAGCTAGGCACAGGCACACAAGCCAGAACGGTGCCTTAGCTAACTAGTCATACCTTGGAAACAAACACATAGAACTAGTAAAGCTATGCACAGGCAACAAGCCACACGGGCCTAAGCTAACTAGTCTGAACAACATAAAACACTAGCAAAGCTACACACAGGCTATAAGCTACACGGTGCCTAAGCTAGCTAGTCAAACAAACATAAAACACTAGCAAAGCTTATACACAGGCTATAAGCTACACGGTGCCTAAGCTAGCTAGTCAAACAAACATAGAAAACTCACACAGAGCAAACACTGACACCGGGTACAGAGCACTCTATACACCAGGACCTTTAGATGAGATGTCATTAGATGAGATGAGATACAAAGGCCAGGACTGTAGTCTTCAGGTGACTAATAAAGCCCAACAACACCAGAGCCACAGGTGCAGCAATCACCTTGCAACCAAACAGAGGCTTGACACTCAGAGCAGGCATCCCATAGAAAGTAACAGCGGGAGCCATCTTGGATACTGGCAGAGACGAAGAGGCGGGCAGCCATCTTGGAAGAGGCATAGCCCACACAGGTGAGGTTCAGTAGGGCAATCAGCACACAGAGCCAGAGAGAACCTAAGACAGACACAGACACAGAGACAAGCAGAAGCCAGCACAGACACTGACTCCCAGAAACAGGGTAAGTCTGAAGGGTGGCACGGCCACAAACGGGACAGTATCCCTTCCTCAAGACCCCCCTCTCGGTCTCCCGGAGGCGGTCGGGTATCCAGGGTAACTATGATGAAACTTCCTGATAGGTCTCAAAAGCCAGACATAGATCACTGGGCTGGAAGCCACAAGGAAGATCAAACTGGCAGACAAAAGTAGAACGTGTGGACCAGGAAGCTTCTTCGAGTCACCACGGGGCAAACTCAGGGACATGGATACATCAAGAGGAACACAATTCAAAAGTAACCCTCCCCTGAGGGAACCCCCAATGTCCTGAACCTCTTGGCAAGTCCATGAAATGACAGGAACAGGGCTGGAGTCACTACCCCAGCTGACATTAGAAGCTGGGCTGAGGCTCAAGGTGGCATTCCCATCTTGGCAGGAGCTAGAAGTCTGAACAGAAATGGATCTAGACCTAGCATCTGGTTGGCCTCAACCCTTGACTGGAACTGAATTCAGGGGCCTGACTGGAACGAGAACTCAACAGAAAGTCAGCCTCCTGACGGACACTGGAACTTAGGACGACCTCAACATCTTGGTCGGACCTGGGACTAGACACGGACTCAGCCTCCTGGCTGGAACTAGAACTCGGACAGGCTTAGCATCTTGGTTAGAACTGGAACTTGGAAGAGATTCAGCTGCAGGGCTGGACGCCCTCTCTGGCCGGACTGGGACGTCTCTCTAACCTTAGCTTCGGGCGGCCTCTGCCGAGCAGGGTTCAAGAGGAGACGGCCCTGGTATCCCCAGAGCATGCTAGCAGGCTGAAATGCAGAAAATGGGTTTCTCCGGGCTCCAAGCCGTTGAACACACCCTCTCTCAGCTATTGCTTCGGAGATCTTCTCCCAGGCTGAATCAACACAAGGTCTATCACAGTCCTCTGGGAACATCATCTCTTCCTCAATAGCAGACTCAATATCGTGGCTGACCTCTGCACTCGGGGCAGATTCAGCATCTTGACTGGACTTGCAACTCGATCCAGGCTCAGCATCTTGACTGGACTTGCAACTCGATCCAGGCTCAGCATCTTGACTGGCCTTGCAACTCGATCCAGGCTCAGCATCTTGACTGGACTTGCAACTCGATCCAGCTCAGCATCTTGACTGGACTTGCAACTCGAGACGCCTTCTGCTCCTGCAGGGACGGAACTTTAACGGAGGCTTGGCCGAACACACCCTTAGGGCAGGGATCGGCGGCTCGATCTGGAGCGCTCCTCGAACTGGACTCAGTGGCTTGACTGGACGGGTCACTTGAACAAGAACCGGAGACTTGACCCGAAGCGCCACTTGCACAGGAATCTGAGGCTCCATCGAAGGCTTCCCTCGGACTGGACTCAGAGACTTCAAAGGGTGTGCCATTTGAAGGAGGACTGGAGGCTCGACCCGAAGCGCCACTTGCACAGGAATCTGAGGCTCCCTCGACAGCTTCCCTCGGACTGGACTCAGAGATCTTCAAAGGGCATGCCATTTGAAGGAGGACTGGAGGCTCGACCCGAAGTGCCACTTGCACAGGAATCTGAGGCTCCATCGACAGCTTCCCTCGACTGGACTCGGAAACTTCAAGGGCGTGCCACTTGCACGAGGACTGGAGGCTCGACCTGGAGCGCCACTTGCATAAGAATCTGGGGCTCCAGTGAAGGCCTTCCATCGGACTGGTCTCGGAGACTAAGCCTCCTCGTTACTTGGACTGGAATAGGAGGTTCAGTATGAAGCATCCCCCTGACTGGACTCAGCGCTTAGGAGGCCGCGCTACTTGAACTGGGGGTCCGGGGCTGGTCTGACGCTTCCCTCGGCCCGACCCAGCGGCTTGGCTAGAGGCTTCACTCGGAAAGGTTTCCAAGGCTCCACCGGAACCCCTCCTTGAACAGGGATTCAGCATCGGATGGACTAGGGTCCCACGAAGAGCTACCCCACCATGGTACGGCCGGCTACTCGGCTGAGGTGGGCGAAAGCACCCGTACGGAGAACGTCCCGCCGTCTTCTTTCGAGCTCAGACTCCGAGTATCCCACAGAGCAGGGTCCTCCCGAATGTCGGAGGCGGTACTCACGGAGCGTGATGGCCGGATCCATGTCAGAACTGGGTCATAGTGGCCAAAAACTGGGTGATAGTGGCGCAGACTCCGGTAGATACGCTCCTTTCCTCCGCTGCTGGCTTCAGGAGTAGCCGTAAAGGCTGGATTCGACAGAAGTTCCTCTCGGTATTCCTCCAGACTTGCAGAGGGATCCAAAATAGAAACTCGACTGTCCTTGGACTCAAAAAAAATTTCAGAAGTTCCCCTCAGATTGTCCGTGGGGCACGAACTTATGGGCATGAAACCCACCTGGACTGATGATCTCGCCGAACTCATGGCCTTTGTATTCTGTCGCGCCCCCACGCTGGACGCGCTCTCGAGGTCCTTTGCATACCTTCAGGCTTCTTCCCCGGGAGCGCGGGGCTTGTGAGTCCTTAAGGCAAAATCACCCTCCAGGTAGAAAGGAGAAAAGACTGGACCGGAACTCCGGACTGGAGTTGTACACCGGAACACTCGGAACTGGAACGCACCGGACGGTGCGCACTGGAGTGGGGCCTACTGGCCTGGACACGCTGGAGTGGCCCCACAGGACTGGAACATACAAGAGTGAAACCCGCTGGGCTGGAACACACTGGAGCGGAACCCAC